>NC_053027.1:537091664-537166868 GCF_003073215.2 Triticum urartu | reverse complement strand
GAAACTCCTGAAATTTTCCCGGTTATGCAATCAGGTATTGGGATACATGGGAAGCATAATATCTCACCCAAAACTAGCAAATCCTACATCCAGGTGTATCCATCCTTCAACACATAACCAAGAAACCTTCGGAAATCATTTACCTCAACCTTTGAAAAGAATACGTTATACGAGTTATGGCAATACTCCCGAACTCCCGCCCCAGTACTGGGTGGCGTCGAGGTTATCTCACCAACAACTGCATAAAAGAGATTTTCGATGTCGGCGAAACTCAGGTATTCCAGAACTGCAATGATAAAATTGTGACGACAACACCTCGGAGCTCAACTCCTCGGGACACTGACACAACCCCTAAATGTCAGGAGGCACCAAGAACAATGTTCTCGTCACAAAACCATCGAAACGATTCCAAGATACCCGCGTGATCCTAAAAAAATTAGTGAAATTTGAGAAGAGAAGAGTCAAAACTCTACGTCAGGATGCCTCACCAGAGCGACAAAGGGGCTGAGGAGTAAAAAGAATCCTACGCTCCGATATATATAATCCTAAAAGACTCCAAAACATTTTTCTAGGCTCAACAACGCCAGTGATTCGATCAAGCAGGGGGGCTCCTAAGTCGGGGAAGGCTCTGATTACCAACTTGTAACACCCACGATGGGGCTATATCTCCCACGTGTCGGAGCACGACTTAGAGGCATAACCGCATTGTAGGCAATGTCGCAAGAGGGGTAATCTTTACACATCCCATGTACTAAATAAGAAAGAGGTACATAGTTGGCTTACAATCGCCACTTCACACAATAGCATAAATATAACATTACAATCATCCAGATACAAACAAGGTCCGACTACGGAACCAAAATAAAGACAACCCCAAATGCATAAGATCCCTGATCGCCCCAACTGGGCTCCACTACTGATCGTTTGGAAAGGAAACGTAGTATCGTCCTGAGTCCTCATCGAACTCCCACTTAAGCTCAGTCACATCTCCTGGAATGGTATCATCGGCACATGCATCTGGTTTTGGAAGTAATCTGTGAGTCACGGGGACTCAGCAATCTCACACCCTCGCGATCAAGACTATTTAAGCTTATGGGTAGGGAAAAGGTATGAGGTGGAGCTGCAGCAAGCACTAGCATATATGGTGGCTAACATACGCAAATGAGAGTGAGAAGAGAAGGCAAAGCACGTTCGAGAATCTATGATCAAGAAGTGATCCTAGACTACTTACTTCAAGCATAACACGAGACTGTGTTCTCTTCCCGGACTCCGCCAAAAAGAGACCATCACGGCTACACACGTTGTTGATCCATTTTAATTAAGTTAAGTTTCAGGTTCACTACAACCGGACATTAACAAATTCCCATCTGCCCATAACCGCGGGCACGGCTTTCGAAAGTTCAAATCCCTGCATGGGTGTCCCAACTTAGCCCATCACAAGCTCTCACGGTCAACGAAGGATAGTCATTCTCCTAGGACGGCCCGATCAGACTCGGAATCCCGGTTACAAGACATCTCGACAATGGTAAAACAAGTCCAGCAAAGCCACCCGAATGTGACAACAAATCCCGATAGGAGCTGCACATATCTCGTTCTCATGGCACACCGGATAAGCAATCCGTACAACTAAAACCAACCCTCGAGTTTCCCCGAGGTGGCACTGCAAGGGGCTCTAGTTTGGACCAACACTCAGAGGAGAACTGGCCCGGGGGTTTAAAATAAAGATGACCCTTGAGTCCGCGGAACACAAGGGAAAAAGGCTAGGTGGCAAATGGTAAAACCGAGGTTGGGCCTTGCTGGAGGAGTTTTATTCAAGGCGAGCTGTCAAGGGGTTCCCATTATAACCCAACCGTGTAAGGAACGCAAAATCAAGGAACATAACACCGATATGGCGGAAACTAGGGCGGCAAGAGTGGAACAAAACACCAGGCATAAGGCCGAGCCTTCCACCCTTTACCAAGTATATAGGTGCATTAAAGTAAACAAGATATAATAATGATATCCCAACAATAATCATGTTCCAACAAGGAACAAACTCCAATCTTCACCTGCAACTAGCAACGCTATAAGAGGGGCTGAGCAAAGTGGTAACATAGCCAAACAACGGTTTGCTAGGACAAGGTGGGTCAGAGGGTTGACATGGCAATATGGGAGGCATGATAAAGCATGTGGTAGGTATCGTGGCATAGGCATAGCAATAGAGCGAGCAACTAGCAAGCAAATATAGAAGTGATTTCGAGGGTATGGTCATCTTGCCTCCAAAGTTCTCCGTGTTGACGTAAGCTTGATCCTTGTAAGCATACTCAACGGGTTCTTGGATCACGTACTCGTCTCTCGGATCTACCCAAAGCAAGAACACAAGCAAAGGGAGACACAATCAACCACGGTGCAATGCGCAAGCAACATGATGCAAAACATGGCATGATAAGCGGGATGTGATATTCAATGCATATGCGTGATTTGAAAGGGAAATATTGAACCATGCCTCAACTTGGCAAACCAAGAGTGCCGCTGGAAAGATGAGTTGATTTCGGTCGAAATCGATGTAAAGATCACCGGAATCGGATGCACGGTTTGCAAATGGCAAGCAAAACAATAATGGCACAAAGCTGCGATTAACAGCATGAAGCCATCTAAATGCATCAAGAAAAATAAGCTACTGCACTCTAACATAGCAACAAAGCACATGGTAGTGATCCACTCAAGATACTTGACAAAAGATGAACACTGATCTACGGCTAAATCACACAATAGCAGGTTCAAACAAGCATGGAGAAAGTGCAAAAGATATCAGGTTCACAGACTTAGTGAAAATAACAACATGCCAGGATTTAACATCAAGAAGCAATGTTTACAGCAAGATAACAACATGCTATAGGAACATCTCATGGCAAAGCAAGGCATGGCATGAAACTACTTAAATCATATAACAAAAGTCCCTTACTGACCATAAGCCAAAAGGGATCAGAAAATATAATGGCACCCATGTAAACATAGCAAGTTTCGTTAACAGACTCAGACTTAGCAGAAAACTGGGCATGTCAAAAACAGAGTTACGTAGGCATGTTTGTGAGCTTGATGCACTCACCACAAGGAATTGCATGACAAACTAAGCATACACCCAGCAAGAAGACATCATAAATTAGCTAACCATGGCAAGAACACTCTCATAGCATGCATGGATCAACCACGACAATCTCGGCAAAATTGATTAACACGTAAACAATCTGCCAGGAACATTTTATAGCAAAAGTAGAGCAAGATTGAGTCATGCTAGGGTATTCCATAATTGCAAACAAAGACATGGATGGATAGAGCATAACAAGATCTAAAAATCATCCTTACTGGACATGTTCAAAAGAGGCATGGATCACTCTGTAGCAACATGAATACATGGCATAAAAATAACATCAGGGAAAAGACATGGAAGAATTCTAAGTCCCTGAAATCAGCAACATCACCAGAGCTACTTTGCATGCTTGTGCTAGTCACCACAATGAACACAAAAATACATGGCATACACCCCTGTAAAGATGGCATGGCATACAACAAAACACATGTAGGGCTCAAGTTCATAGGAGGCACACATTAAACATGGAAAAAATGACAAATGTCCATAATCTGTTAAGAAGCAGACACTAACATCACATAGCACTCTTACAACAGCATTTAGGGCATCAAGATGAACTCAAATGAACATGGTGCAATGGAATGAAATGAAGTGCACATCCAAACGAACAATTTGATATCCTACACGCCCAAAACGGAGCCACGGATGCAAAGATATGACATGATGAAGATGCCTAAAAATAATGCAAACTGGGGACTTAGTGAAGAAATTAGGTCAACCTCGTTTCAGATCTGGATCGCATGCGGATCGAGGTTGACCGGAACATTAGCTCGCCGGGGTTTGTAGAGGAAGAAGAGGTGCGGCGGCCGGAGATGGGGGCGGTGGCCGGAGCTCTGGCCTCTGCGGCGGCGAGCGGCGAGGAGGAGGGCGACGGGCGGTGGCCGGCGAAGCCCGACATAGGAGGCGGCGCGGCGCGGTCGAGGAGGCGGTGGTCGCCGGTGATGCGGGCGGCGGCGAGGTCGAGGAAGCTCGGGCGGGGCTCTCCCGCGGGCGGCGGCGGCGGAACGGGCCCCGCGGGCCGGATCTGGGCCGCGTGGGCCTGCGGCAGCGCGCGGAGAAAACGGCGGCGGCGGCGACACGTGTCCGGTGGCGGCGGGAGCGATTTTTAGGCTTTGGACTGCGGGAATTTTGTAGGGGGCATATATTTATAGGTAGAGGGAGCTAGGAGACTCCAAATTGAGCACGATTTTCGGCCACGCGATCGTGATCGAACGACCGAGATGATGGAGGGAGTTTAGGTGGGTTTTGGGCCACTTTGGAGAGGTGTTGGGCTGCAACACACATGAGGCCTTTACGGTTCCTCGGTTAACCGTTAGAGTATCAAACGGAGTCCAAATGGCACGAAACTTGACAGGCGGTCTACCGGTAGTATACCAAGGCCGCTTGGCAAGTCTCGGTCCAATCCGAGAACGTTTAACACCCGCACACGGAAAAGAGGCAAAAGGGGACACCAGAGGACATAGGAGTGCCGGAATGCAAAACAGACAACGGGGAAAATGCTCGGATGCATGAGACGAACACATATGCAAATGTGATGCACATGATGACATGATATGAGATGCATGACAAAAGACAAAAGCAACACGAAGACAAAACCCAACAACGAGGAAATATCATAACTTAGTGCCGAAAATGGCAAGAGTTGGAATACAAATATGGCAAGTTACATATGGGGCGTTACACCCTCCCCAGGCGCGCCCTCCACCCTCGTGGGCCCCTTGTTGCTCCACCGACATACTCCTTCCTCCTATATATACCTACGTACCCCCAAACGATTAGATACGGAGCCAAAAACCTAATTCCACCGCCGCAACTTTCTGTATCCACGAGATCCCATCTTGGGGCCTGTTCCGGAGCTCCGCCAGAGGGGGCATCGATCACAGAGGGCTTCTACATCAACACCATAGCCCCTCCGATGAAGTGTGAGTAGTTTACCTTAGACCTACGGGTCCATTGTTATTAGCTAGATGGCTTCTTCTCTCTTTTTGGATCTCAATACAATGTTCTCCCCCTCTCTTGTGGAGAACTATTCTATGTAATCTTCTTTTTGCGGTGTGTTTGTTGAGACCGATGAATTGTGGGTTTATGATCAAGTCTATCTATGAACAATATTTGAATCTTCTCTGAATTCTTTTATGTATTATTGGTTATCTTTGCAAGTCTCTTTGAATTATCAGTCTGGTTTGGCCTACTAGATTGATCTTTCTTTCAATGGGAGAAGTGCTTAGCTTTGGGTTCAATCTTGCGGTGTCCTTTCCCAGTGACAGTAGGGGCAGCAAGGCACGTATTGTATTGTTGCCATCGAGGATAACAAGATGGGGTTTTCATCATATTGCATGAGTTTATCCCTCTACATCATGTCATCTTGCTTAAGGCATTACTCTGTTTTTAACTTAATACTCTAGATGCATGCTGGATAGCGGTCGACGAGTGGAGTAATAGTAGTAGATGCGGGCAGGAGACGGTCTACTTGTCTCAGACGTGATGCCTATATACATGATCATACCTAGATATTCTCATAACTATGCTCAATTTTGTCAATTGCTCAACAGTAATTTGTTCACCCACTGTAGAATACTTATGCTCTCGAGAGAAGCCACTAGTGAAACCTATGGCCCCCGGGTCTATCTTTATCATATTAATCTCCTACTACTTAGTTATTTCCTTTGCTCTTTACTTTGCCTTTATTTTACTTTGCATCTTTATCACAAAAACACCAAAAATATTATCTTATCATATCTATCAGATCTCACTCTCGTAAGTGGCCATGTAGGGATTGACAACCCCTATTCGCGTTGGTTGCGAGGATTTATTTGTTTTATGCAGGTACGAGGGACTCGCGCGTAGCCTCCTACTGGATTGATACCTTGGTTCTCAAAAATTGAGGGAAATACTTACGCTACTTTGCTGCATCATCCCTTCCTCTTTGGGGAAAACCAACGCAATGCTCAAGAGGTAGCAGATTACATGATAAAGATTATGCTAGGTAGCATTCCACATAAAACATTATCTTTTTTATCATTTACCTACTCGAGGAAGAGCAGGAATTAAGCTTGGGGATGCTGATACGTCTCCGTCGTATCTATAATTTTTTATTGTTCCATGCCAATATTATACAACTTTCATATACTTTTGGCAACTTTTTATATTATTTTTGGGACTAACATATTGACCCAGTGCCCAGTGCCAGTTCCTGTTTGTTGCATGTTTTTTGTTTCGCAGAAAATACATATCAAACGGAGTCCAAAAAGGATAAAAACGGACGCATATTTTTTGGAATATATGTGATTTTTGGGAAGAATAATCAACACGAGACGATGCCCGAGGGGGCCACGAGGCAGGGGCGCGCCCCAGGGGGTCAGGTGCGTCATGGACCCTAGTGGTCACTCCGTCAGGCGGTTGGTGCCCTTCTTTCTCCGCACGAAAGTTAATATCCGGATAAAAATCGTGTCCAAATTTCAGCCCAATCGGAGTTACGGATCTCCGGGAATTTAAGAAACGGTGAAAGGGCAGAATCTGGAACGCAGAAACTGAGAGAGACAGAGACAGATCCAAACTCAGAGGGGCTCTCGCCCCTCCCATGCCATGGAGGCCATGGGCCAAAGGGGAAACCTTTCTCCCATCTAGGGGGAAGGTCAAGGAAGAATAAGAAGAAGGGGGGCTCTCTCCCCCTCTCTCCCGGTGGCGCCGGAACGCCGTCGGGGCCATCATCATCACCGCAATCTACACCAACAACTTCACCACCATCATCACCAACTCTTCCCCCCTCTATGCAGCGGTGTAACCCCTCTTTTACCCGATGTAATCTCTACTTAAACATGGTGCTCAACGCTATATATTATTTCCCAATGATGTATGGCTATCCTATGATGTTTGAGTAGATTCGTTTTGTCCTATGGGTTAATTGATGATCGTGATTGGTTTGAGTTGCATGTTTTATTATTGGTGCTATCCTATGGTGCTCTCCATGTCGCGCAAGCGTGAGGGATCCCCGCTGTAGGGTTTGCAATATGTTCATGATTTGCTTATGGTGGGTGGCGTGAGTGATAGAAACACAGACCCGAGTAACTAGGTTGTTTACGTATGGGAATAAAGAGGACTTGATGCCTTATAATGCTATGGTTGGGTTTTACCTTAATGATCTTTAGTAGTTGTGAATGCTTGCTAGAGTTCCAATAATAAGTGAATATGATCCAAGAAGAGAAAGTATGTTAGCTTATGCCTCTCCCTCAAATAAAATTGCAATAATGATTACTGGTCTAGTTATCGATTGCCTAGGGACAAATGACTTTCTTGTGTGACAACAAACTCTCTACTAAAACTAACTTAGTTGTGTCTTCATCTAAACAGCCCCTACTTTTATTCACGTGCTGTTTATTATCTTGCAAACCTATCCAACAACTCCTACAAAGTACTTCTAGTTTCATACTTGTTCTAGGTAAAGCGAATGTCAAGCGTGCGTAGAGTTGTATCGGTGGTCGATAGAACTTGAGGGAATATTTGTTCTATCTTTAGCTCCTCGTTGGGTTCGACACTCTTACTTATCGAAATAGGCTACAATTGATCCCCTATACTTGTGGGTTATCAATGATCATGATGCCCTCATGTTCGTATTTTATTTATCGACACCTCTATCTCTAAACATGTGGACATATTTTTCGATATCGGCTTCCATTTGAGGACAAGCGAGGTCTAAGCTTGGGGAGTTGATACGTCCATTTTGCATCATGCTTTTATATCGATATTTATTGCATTATGGGCTGTTATTGTACATTATGTCACAATACTTATGCCTATTCTCTCTTATCTTACAAGGTTTGCATGAAGAGGGAGAATGCCGGCAGCTAGAATTCTAGGCTAGAAAAAGAGCAAATATTAGAGACCTATTCTGCATAAATCCAAAAGTCCTGAAACTCCATGGAAGTCAGTTTCAGAATATATATAAAATATTGGGCGAAGGAAGCACCAGAGGGGGCCACCCACCATCCACGAGGGTGGGGGCGTGCCCCCCTGCCTCGTGGGCCCCCTGGCAGGCCTCTAGTGCCCATCTTTGGCTATATGAAGTCTTTCACCCTGGAAAAAATCATAAGCAAGCTCTCGGGATGAAACTCCGCCGCCACGAGGTGGAACCTTGGCGGAACCAATCTAGGGCTCCGGCGGAGCTGTTCTACCGAGGAAGCATCCCTCCGAGAGGGGGAAATCATCACCATCGTCATCACCATCGATCCTCTCATCGGGAGGGGGTCAATCTCCATCAACATCTTCACCAGAACCATCTCATCTCAAACCCTAGTTCATCTCTTGTATCCAATCTGTGTCCCAAAACCTCGGATTGGTACCTGTGGGTTGCTAGTAGTGTTGATTACTCCTTCTAGTTGATGCCAGTTGGTTTATTTGGTGGAAGATCATATGTTCAGATCCTTTATGCATATTAATACCCCTCTGATTATGAACATGAATATGATTTGTGAGTAGTTATGTTTGTTCTTGAGGACATGAGAGAAGTCTTGCTATAGGTAGTCATGTGAATTTGGTATTCGTTGGATATTTTGATGAGATGTATGTTGTCTTTCCTCTAGTGGTGTCATGTGAACGTCGACTACATGACACTTCACCATTGTTTGGGCCTAGGGGAAGGCATTGGGAAGTAATAAGTAGATGATGGGTTGGTAGAGTGGCAGAAGTTTAAACCCTATTTTATGTGTTGCTTCATAAGGGGCTGATTTGGATCCATATGTTTCATGCTATGGTTAGGTTTACCTTAATACTTCTTTTGTAGTTGCGGATGCTTGCAAGAGGGGTTAATCATAAGTGGGATGATTGTCCAAGGAAGGGCAGTACCCAAGCACCGGTCCACCCACATATCAAATTATCAAAGTACCAAACGCGAATCATATGAGCGTGATGAAAACTAGCTTGACGATAATTCCCATGTGTCCTCGGGGGCGCTTTTGTTTATATAAGAGTTTGTCTAGGCTTGTCCTTTGCTACAAAAAGGATTGGGCCATCTTGCTGCACCTTATTTACTTTTATTACTTGTTACCTGTTACAAATTACCTTATCACAAAACTATCTGTTACCGATAATTTTAGTGCTTGCAGAGAATACCTTATTGAAAACTGCTTATTGATACGTCTCCAACGTATCTATAATTTTTGATTGTTCCATGCTATTATATTATCAACCTTGGATGTTTATGGGCTTTATTATGCACTTTTATATTATTTTTGGGACTAACCTATTAACCCAGAGCCCAGTGCCAGTTTCTGTTTTTTCCTTGTTTTAGAATATCGCAGAAAAGGAAAATCAAACTGAGTCCAATTGACCTGAAACTTCACGGAACTTATTTTTGGATCAGAAGAAGCCCAGAAGACTTGGAGTGCACATCAGGGGATCAACGAGGAAGCCACGAGGCAGGGGGGCGCGCCCTCCACCCTCGTGGGCCCCTCGTGGCCCCCCTGACACACTTCTTCCTCCTATATATCTCCATATACCCTAAAACGATCGGGGAGCACAATAGATCGGGAGTTCCGCCGCCAGAAGCCTCCGTAGCCACCGAAAGCCAACCTAGACCCGTTTCGGCACCCTGCCGGAGGGGGAAATCCTTCTCCGGTGGCCATCTTCATCATCTCGGTGCTCTCCATGACGAGGAGGGAGTAGTTCTCCCTCGGGGCTGAGGGTATGTACCAGTGGCTATGTGTTTGATCTCTCTCTCTCTCTCGTGTTCTTCAGGTGTTACGATCTTGATGTATCGCGAGCTTTGCTATTATATTTGGATCCTATGATGTTTCTTCCCCCCTCTACTCTCTTGTAATGGATTGAGTTTCCCCTTTGAAGTTATCTTATCGGATTGAGTCTTTAAAGATTTGAGAACACTTGATGTATGTCTTACCGTGCGTATCTATGGTGACAATGGGATATCACGTCATTCACTTGATGTATGTTTTTGTGATCAACTTGTGGGTTCCGCCCATGAACCTATGCATAGGGGTTGGCACACGTTTTCTTCATGATTCTCCGGTAGGAACTTTGGGGCACTCTTTGAGGTTCTATGTGTTAGTTGAGTAGATGAATCTGAGATTGTGTGATGCATATCGTATAATCATACCCACAGATACTTGAGGTGACATTGGAGTATCTAGGTGACATTAGGGTTTTGGTTGATTTGTGTCTTAAGGTGTTATTCTAGTACGAACTCTAGGGATGTTTGTGACACTTATAGGAATAGCCCAACGGATTGATTGGAAAGAATAACTTTGAGGTGGTTTCGTACCCTACCATAATCTCTTCGTTTGTTCTCCGCTATTAGTGACTTTGGAGTGACTCTTTGTTGCATGTTGAGGGATAGTTATGTGATCCAATTATGTCATTATTGTTGAGGGAACTTGCACTAGCGAAAGTATGAACCCTAGGCCTTGTTTCAACGCATTGAAATACCGTTTACGCTCACTTTTATCATTAGTTACCTTGCTGTTTTCATATTTTCATATTACAAAAACCTTTATCTACCATCCATATACCACTTGTATCACCATCTCTTCGCCGAACTAGTGCACCTATACAATTTACCATTGTATTGGGTGTGTTGGGGACACAAGAGACTCTTTGTTATTTGGTTGCAGGGTTGCTTGAGAGAGACCATCTTCATCCTACGCCTCCTACGGATTGATAAACCTTAGGTCATCCACTTGAGGGAAATTTGCTACTGTCCTGCAAACCTCTGCACTTGGAGGCCCAACAACGTCTACAAGAAGAAGGTTGTGTAGTAGACATCAAGCTCTTTTCTGGCGCCGTTGCCGAGGAGGTTAGCGCTTGAAGGTATATCTTTAGATCTTGCAATCGAGTCTTTTAGTTTCTTGTTTTAGCACTAGTTTAGTTTATAAAAGAAAACTACAAAAAATGGAATTAAGGGTACCTCATATGCTTCATCTTTTTAATATCTATCATGAAAATAAGGATTACGATAATTGTTCTCAAGTGCTAGAAAAAGAATGCATTAGAATGGTTGGCACTAAATATTTGAATGATGAGCATGATTGCAATGTTGTTACTATGAATTCCTTGAATATCCATGATGCTAATGATATGCAAAGCCACAAGCTTGGGGAAGCTATGTTTGATGAAGATGATATTATTTGTCCCCCAAGTTTTGATGAGCAAATTTATTATGATGAAACATGCCTCCTATTTATGATGATTATATTGATGAAAGTGGATTTGAAGAGGTCATGACTTTATTTAGTGAGGAATCCACTATTTCGGAAGAGGTTCCAATTGATTATGAGAACAAAGTTGCTATCTATGATGATTATTGTGATGACTTGTATGCTATAAAGAATAATGATATCCAGGAAACTTGTCATCATGATTTTAACTTTCAATTGGATTATGCCTCACATGATAGTTATTTTGTTGAGTTTGCTCCCACTACTATTCATGAGAAGAAGTTTGCTTATGTGGAGAGTAATAAAAATTCTATGCTTGTAGATCATGAAAAGAATGATTTATGTGATAGTTATATTGTTGAATTCATTCATGATGCTACTGAAAATTATTATGAGGGAGGAATATATACTTGTAAGAATTGCAATAATACCAAGTTTCATCTCTATGTGCTTAAAATCTTGAAGTTTTGCTTGCTTTACCTTCCTATGCCAATTGATTATTGTTTCCATAAGTTGTTTGATAACAAAATCCCTATGCATAGGAAGTGGGTTAGACTTAAATGTGCCTAGTTATATTCTTCACGATGCTCTCTTTATGTTACAATTCTTATCTTTTATGTGAGCATCGTTGAAATCATCATGCCTAACTAGGGGCGTTAAACGATAGCGCTTGTTGGGAGGCAACCCAATTTTAATTTAGTTCCTTCCTTTTGTTACTTTTTAGTAATAAATAATTAATATAGCCTCTGTTTAGATGTGGTTTTGTATTTTAATTAGTGTTTGTGCCAAGTAGAACCGTTGGGAAGACTTGGGGAAAGTCTTTTTTAATCTTGCTGTAAAAAACAGAAACTTTAGCGCTCACGAGAATTGCTGCCATTTTTTATTGGAGAGTGATATTTAGTTAATTCTTTTTGAAGATGATTAATATATAAATTCCTCACGTCCAGCAATTTATTTTAGAATTTTTAGGGTTCCATAAGTTTGCGTTAGTTACAGATTACTACAGACTGTTCTGTTTTTGACAGATTCTGTTTTTCGTGTGTTGTTTGCTTATTTTAATGAATCTATGGCTAGTAAAAGAGTTTATAAACCATAGAGAAGTTGGAATACAGTAGGTTTAACACCAATATAAATAAAGAATGATTTAATTACAGTACCTTGAAGTGGTGTTTTGTTTTCTTTCGCTAACGGAGCTTACGAGTTTTCTGTTAAGTTTTGTGTTGTGAAGTTTTCAAGTTTTGGGTAAAGATTCAATGGATTATGGAATAAGGAGTGGCAAGAGCCTAATCTTGGGGATGCCCAAGGAACCCCAAGGAAATATTCAAGGACAACCAAGAGCCTAAGCTTGGGGATGCCCTGGATGGCATCCCCTCTTTCGTCTTCGTTCATCGGTAACTTTACTTGGAGCTATATTTTTATTTACCACATAATATGTGTTTTGCTTGGAGCGTCATTTTATTTAGTTTTGCTTGATTTTTGAATAAAATACCAAGATCGGAAATTCTTAAATGTTAGAGAGTCTTCACATAGTTGCATAATTATTCGACTACTCATTGATCTTCACTTATATCTTTCGGAGTAGTTTGTCGTTGCTCTAGTGCTTCCCTTATATCCTTTTAGAGCACGGTGGTGGTTTTATTTTGTAGAAATTAATGACTCTCATGCTTCACTTATATTATTTTGAGAGTCTTTAGAACATCATGGTAGTTTGCTTTGGTTATGAAACTAGTCCTAATATGATGGGCATCCAAGAGGGATATAATAAAAACTTTCATATAAGTGCATTGAATACTAAGAGAAGTTTGATACTTGATGATTGTTTTGAGATATGGAGATGGTGATATTAGAGTCATGCTAGTTGATTAGTTGTGAATTTGAGAGATACTTGTGTTAAAGTTTGTGATTCCCGTAGCATGCACGTATGGTGAACCGTTATGTGATGAAGTCAGAGCATGATTAATTTATTGATTGTCTTCCTTATGAGTGGCGGTCGGGGATGAGCGATGGTCTTTTCCTACCAATCTATCCCCCTAGGAGCATGCGCATAATACTTTGCTTCGATAACTAATAGATTTTTGCAATAAGTATGTGAGTTCTTTATGACTAATGTTGAGTCCATGGATTATACGCACTCTTACCCTTCCACCATTGCAAGCCTCTCTAATACCGCGCACCTTTCACCGGTATCATAAACCCACCATATACCTTCCTCAAAACAGCCACCATACCTACCTATTATGGCATTTCCATAGCCATTCCGAGATATATTGCCATGCAACTTTCCACCGTTCCGTTATTATGACACGCTCCATCATTGTCGCATTGCTTTGCATGATCATGTAGTTGACATCGTATTTGTAGCAAAGCCACCATTCATAATTCTTCCATACATGTCACTCTTGAGTCATTGCACATCCCGGTACACCGCCGGAGGCATTCATATAGAGTCATATTTCGTTCTAAGTATCGAGTTGTAATTCTTGAGTTGTAAGTAAATAAAAGTGTGATGATCATCATTATTAGAGCATTGTCCCAGTGAGGAAAGGATGAAGGAGACTATGATTCCCCCATAAGTTGGGATGAGACTCCGGACGAAAATAAATAAATAAAAGAGGCCAAAGAAGCCCAAATAAAAAAAGAGAGAAAAGAGGCCATCAAAAAAAGAGAAGGCCCAAACAAAAAAATAAAAAAAAATGAGAGAAAAAGAGAGAAGGGGCAATGCTACTATCCTTTTACCACACTTGTGCTTCAAAGTAGCACCATGATCTTCATGATAGAGAGTCTCCTATGTTGTCACTTTCATATACTAGTGGGAATCTTTCATTATAGAAATTGGCTTGTATATTCCAATGATGGGCTTCCTCAAAATGCCCAAGGTCTTCGTGAGCAAGCGAGTTGGATGCACACCCACTAGTTTCTTTTGTTGAGCTTTCATACATTTATAGCTCTAGTGCATCCGTTGCATGGCAATCCCTACTCACTCACATTGATATCTGTTGATGGGCATCTCCATAGCCCGTTGATACGCCTAGTTGATGTGAGACTATCTTCTCCTTTTTGTCTTCTCCACAACCACCATTCTATTCCACCTATAGTGCTATGTCCATGGCTCACGCTCATGTATTGCGTGAAGATTGAAAAAGTTTGAGAACATCAAAAGTATGTTGCTTGGCTTGTCATCGAGGTTGTGCATAATTTAAATATTTTGTGTGGTGAAGATGGAGCATAGCCAGACTATATGATTTTGTAGGGATAGCTTTCTTTGGCCATGTTATTTTGAGAAGACATAATTGCTTTGTTAGTATGCTTGAAGTATTATTATTTTTATGTCAATATTAAACTTTTGTCTTGAAACTTATGGATCTGAATATTCTTGCCACAATAAAGAGAATGACATGGATAAATATGTTAGGTAGCATTCCACATCAAAAATTATGTTTTTATCATTTACCTACTCGAGGACGAGCAGGAATTAAGCTTGGTGATGCTGATACGTCTCCAACGTATCTATAATTTTTGATTGTTCCATGCTATTATATTATCAACCTTGGATGTTTATGGGATTTATTATGCACTTTTATATTATTTTTGGGACTAACCTATTAACCCAGAGCCCAGTGCCAGTATTTGTTTTTTTCCTTGTTTTAGAATATCACAGGAAAGGAAAATCAAACGGAGTCCAATTGACCTGAAACTTCATGGAACTTATTTTTGGATCAGAAGAAGCCCAGAAGACTTGGAGTGCACGTCAGGGGATCAACGAGGAAGCCACGAGGCAGGGGGCGCGCCCTCCACCCTCGTGGGCCCCTCGTGGCCCCCTGACGCACTTCTTCCTCCTATATATCTCCATATACCCTAAAACGATCGGGGGAGCACAATAGATCGGGATTTCCGCCGCCAGAAGCCTCCGTAGCCACCGAAAGCCAATCTAGACCCGTTTCGGCACCCTACCGGAGGGGGCAATCCCTCTCCGGTGGCCATCTTCACCATCCCGGTGCTCTCCATGACGAGGAGGGAGTAGTTCTCCCTCAGGCCTGAGGGTATGTACCAGTAGCTATGTGTTTGATCTCTCTCTCTCATGTTCTTGAGGTGTTACGATCTTGATGTATCGCAAGCTTTGCTATTATATTTGGATCCTATGATGTTTCTTCCCCCCTCTACTCTCTTGTAATGGATTGAGTTTCCCCTTTGAACTTATCATATCGGATTGAGTCTTTAAAGATTTGACAACACTTGATGTATGTCTTGCCGTGCGTATTTGTGGTGACAATGGGATATCACGTGATTTACTTGATGTATGTTTTGGTGATCAACTTGCGGGTTCCTCCCATGAACCTATGCATAGGGGTTGGCACACGTCTTCGTCGTGATTCTCCGGTAGGAACTTTGGGCACTCTTTGAGGTTCTATGTGTTGGTTGAGTAGATAAATCTGAGATTGTGTGATGCATATCGTATAATCTGTTGGGGAACGTAGCAGAAATTCAAAATTTTCCTACGTGTCACCAAGATCTATCTATGGAGAAACCAGCAACGATGGGAAGGAGAGTGCATCTACATACCCTTGTAGATCGCTAAGCGGAAGCGTTCAAGAGAACGGGGTTGAAGGAGTCGTACTCGTCGTGATCCAAATCACCGATGATCCTAGTGCCGAACGAACGGCACCTCCGTGTTCAACACACGTACAGCCCGGTGACGTCTCCCATGCCTTGATCCAGCAAGGAGAGAGGGAGAGGTTGAGGAAGACTCCATCCAGCAGCAGCACAACGGCGTGGTGGTGATGGAGGAGCGTGGCAATCCTACAGGGCTTCGCCAAGCACCACGGGAGAGGAGAAGGACTTGGGAGAGGGGGAGGGCTGCACCAAAGGCAAAGGTATGGCTGCCCTCCCACCCCCACACATATATATAGGGGCAAGGGAGAGGGGGGGCGCAGCCTTGGCCCTTCCTCCAAGGAAGGGTGCGGCTAGGGAGGAGTCCCTCCTCCCCAAGGCACCTCGGAGGTGCCTTCCCCTTTTAGGACTCTTCCTTTCCTTATCCCTTGGCGCATGGGCCTCTTGGGGCTGGTTCCCTTGGCCCATATAGGCCAAGGCGCACCCCCTTACAGCCCATGTGGCCCCCCGGGGCAGGTGGCCCCACCCGGTGGACCCCCGGGACCCTTCCGGTGGTCC
Organism: Triticum urartu; assembly: GCF_003073215.2. Taxonomy (NCBI): domain Eukaryota; kingdom Viridiplantae; phylum Streptophyta; class Magnoliopsida; order Poales; family Poaceae; genus Triticum; species Triticum urartu. The sequence goes on along the minus strand of NC_053027.1, from coordinate 537,150,407 downwards.
CGGTACAATACCGGTGACCCCGAAACTTGTCCGGTGACCAAAACAGGACTTCCCATATATAAATCTTTACCTCCGGACCATTCCGGAACTCCTCGTGACGTCCGGGATCTCATCCGGGACTCCGAAAAACATTCGGTAACCACATACAAACTTCCTTTATAACCCTAGCGTCATCGAACCTTAAGTGTGTAGACCCTACGGGTTCGGGAGACATGCAGACATGACCGAGACGTTCTCCGGTCAATAACCAATAGCGGGATCTGGATACCCATGTTGGCTCCCACATGTTCCATGATGATCTCATCGGATGAACCACGATGTCAAGGACTTAATCAATCCCGTATACAATTCCCTTTGTCTATCGGTACGATACTTGCCCGAGATTCGATCGTCGGTATCCCGATACCTTGTTCAATCTCGTTACCGGCAAGTCTCTTTACTCGTTCCATAACACATCATCCCGTGATCAACTCCTTGGTCACATTGTGCACATTATGATGATGTCCTACCGAGTGGGCCCAGAGATACCTCTCCGTCACACGGGGTGACAAATCCCAGTCTCGATTTGTGCCAACCCAACAGACACTTTCGGAGATACCCGTAGTGTACCTTTATAGCCACCCAGTTACGTTGTGATGTTTGGCACACCCAAAGCACTCCTACGGTATCCGGGAGTTGCACAATCTCATGGTCTAAGGAAATGATACTTGACATTAGAAAAGCTTTAGCATACGAACTACACGATCTAGTGCTATGCTTAGGATTGGGTCTTGTCCATCACATCATTCTCCTAATGATGTGATCCCGTTATCAACGACATCCAATGTCCATGGTCAGGAAACCGTAACCATCTATTGATCAACGAGCTAGTCAACTAGAGGCTTACTAGGGACATGGTGTTGTCTATGTATCCACACATGTATCTGAGTTTCCTATCAATACAATTCTAGCATGGATAATAAACAATTATCATGAACAAGGAAATATAATAATAATCAATTTATTATTGCCTCTAGGGCATATTTCCAACATAATGATACCCACGGATACTTGAGGTGACATTGGAGTATCTAGGTGACATTAGGGTTTTGGTTGATTTGTGTCTTAACGTGTTATTGTAGTACGAACTCTAGGGCTGTTTGTGACACTTATAGGAATAGCCCAACGGATTGATTGGAAAGAATAACTTTGAGGTGGTTTCGTACCCTACCATAATCTCTTCGTTTGTTCTCCGCTATTAGTGACTTTGGAGTGACTCTTTGTTGCATGTTGAGGGATAGTTATGTGATCCAATTATGTTATTATTGTTGAGGGAACTTTCACTAGCGAAAGTATGAACCCTAGGCCTTGTTTCAACGCATTGAAATACCGTTTACGCTCACTTTTATCATTAGTTACCTTGCTGTTTTTATATTTTCAGATTACAAAAACCTTTATCTACCATCCATATACCACTTGTATCACCATCTCTTCGCCGAACTAGTGCACCTATACAATTTACCATTGTATTGGGTGTGTTGGGGACACAAGAGACTCTTTGTTATTTGGTTGTAGGGTTGCTTGAGAGAGACCATCTTCATCATACGCCTCCTACGGATTGATAAACCTTAGGTCATCCACTTGAGGGAAATTTGCTAATGTCCTACTAACCTCTGCACTTCGAGGCCCAACAACGTCTACAAGAAGAAGGTTGTGTAGTAGACATCACTTATCAATTCCTTCTGCTCCTCGTTGGGTTCGACACTCTTACTTATCGAAAGGACTACGATAGATCCCCTATACTTGTGGGTCATCAGTCATCTTGTGGGGAACCAAGAACAAGAAAATCAGTAGGGTATTTTATTTTCCCACACAAGACTTCAACATCTCTAACAATCCCAATTGGTGAAACGGTGTCTCTATTATAAATTTTAATAGTAACATCTATGTCTTCTATCTTCGCGGGTGCTATGCATTCATAATTTCTTGATATAAGATATAGGGAATAGCACTCACGCTAGCACCTAGGTCACATAAACCATGGTAACATTGATCTCCTATTTTAACTGAGACAACGGGCATGCCAACAACAGGTCTATGTTTATCCTTTTTAACGGGTTTGGCAATTCTAGTAGCTTCATCACAGAAGTAAATAACATGACCATCTATATTTTCTTCCAAGAGATCCTTAACCATAGAAACACTAGGTTCTACCTTGATTTGTTCGTCAGGTTTAGGAGTTCTAATATAACTTTTGTTGATCACTGTTGAAACTTTAGCATGTTCCTTCATCCTAACAGGAAAAGGTTGAAAGGATCGAAATGGACCTAGAGGGGGGCGAATAGGTACAATTACAAATTTTAATTATTACTTCCCAATTTTAGGCAATAATGCGGAATATGAAAGTGAGCCTAACAATTGCAAGTGTGATGCTAACAGCTAAGCAAGATAAGCTGTAACATCCCAAATTTTCAATTTGGAATGTTATACACTGGATCATCATTGCATAGCATATTTTATTGCATTTTGGTTGATCCTAGAAATTCTACGCAACTCAAGGACCCTCAGAGAGAGTTGGGGATTTCGTTATTTTCATATTTGAGTTTTCTCAAATTTTGAAATAGGGATCATTTGATTTTATTTATTTTATCTTCATTTATTTCTATTATCAAAATATGAGAGAGGGAATAAAATGACATTCCCAAAATAAAGAAATATTGAGGATTTAATAAAAAAATCTAATAAGATTTTATTTGGTTTTATTTGCTATTTTATTTGAATTTAGGAAAAATTGCACGTTTTCGAAAATTGCATTTAGAGCCAAAAAATGTTCATCCTCTTCTAAATATTTTATTTAGACGGAGAAAATTTGTTTTGGCATTTTTAGATTTTTTTTTTCTTCTAGATTTTTTTTAGGCGCAGCGAAATTGTTTTAAAAAAAACCGTGCCCGACTGGGCCAAGGGCCCAGCCGCCGCCGCCTTCCCCGCCGGACTCGGAGAGGAGTCTGAGCCGGAGCCGCCCACCCCCTCCCCAAGCCAGCCGACCCCCCCCCTCCTTAAATAGCACCTCGGGGCCCCCCTGGAGCCCCGAGCCACCGCGTCGCCGCGAGCCGCCGCAAGCCGCTGCCGCCCCGCCGCCCCGCGCCGCCCGGAGCCGCCGCCCCGCCGCCTCGCGCCACCCGCCGCCCTGCCGGAGTCTCGTTGGAGCGCCGCCGCCAAGGTAGCCGCCGGCCGGTTTTTTAGAAAAAAACCGATTCGTTTTTTTAATCCTAGTTTCTGTTTTTTTAATAAATAGATCGGTTTTTTCCGGTTTATTTATTTAGCGAGCGCCCGTTCGTCCGTTCGTTTTAACGAACGCGTTTTTCGTTTAGTTTCTGTTAACGAACGTTCGTTCGTTAACTGTTCGTCGTTTTTCTTTTTCTCGGATTAAATCCGCGGTTTTTCTGATCGCGATCCCTGATCCAAGGTTCGTTTTAGTTTAACTTTTCGCTCGTTTATCGGAATCAGGCGATTCAAGCGCTTGGAGTTTCGTCTCGATACCCTCTTTCCGTTTAACCAACTCAAACAAGTTTTTGGCCACCATAAAAATTTCCCTAGATCCAGAATAGTAAATGAAGCTTGTTTCTTTTGTCGTTTGTCTTTCGTTGCTTCGTTCGTTTTGATTCTTTTTGCCAACCGGAGTTCTTAAGTTGAAATTTCTGGTTAGATCTTTTGTTTGAGTTTTACCTGTGCATTATTTGAGTACTTATTGTGTGCTTGTTTGTTTGCGATAGAGTACCCGGAGTGCGCCGCTTGCTACTTTGAATCGCTAGGTTTCCCGGAACATCAGCAAGGCAAGTAACACTTTGATCATACCTCCTACTACCCAGTTTTATTGCATTAGATCAATCCTCACATATTGCATGATTAGGATCTAATTAACTTGTGGGTTTGGGGAGTAGTTGAGGTAGAACCTATTACCTGTTTATTTTCTAACCTTTGGGAGTTACTCTACGTTTGCTTATTATTGCTATGCTATGCTAGTAGACGTGGATTGGGTGAGTGTATCCATGACAGATGTGAGATTGTTAATTAATGGTTTATTTAAGGTGGCAACCTACACACACATCTGGGTGGATTGAGGCACCTGGGTATTCCAGCGATTGCCTGTTTTCTTTTGGACCGCCACCCAGGCTCAAAGGGATCATGAGATTATTCATACTAGAAACTTCCGTGTGCAACCACAAGCTATTATGGGCTCTAGCATAGTTGACTAAGTCGTGCAAACTCTTACAGTGGTAGACTAGCAGATGTAGGGGATGTAGGTTGGTACGGTCTACCCGTTCGTAAGGTGCTAGCGCTTCTGAAAGACTATGTATCGGTCATCCGTTTCTCAAACACCATGCAGTGTGAGAAAACCAACGGAGGAGATCGAGTCTTGTGGGGAAAAATGCGCAAACCTCTACATAGTGTATAAACTAATCATGGTTAGATGTGTCCCCAGTTATGGACATCTTGAGTATCTAGTACCTGGATTATTATGTGAATCTCATCATGTTACTCTAAAGTTAATTGTTGGGTTTTTAATGATGATGCTTAAATGGGATTGAGAATGCTGTCATGCATTCTCAATGTTTAACAACTACCATGATAGTTAAATAAAATTTATTCCTTTGTGGTAGGGAAAAATTGGCTTTACGCAAAACTGTAACCATAGAGCTTTCCACCAGCCATATATGCATATAGAATAGCCATATTCTTGTATTGCTCTCTATGTGTTACTTTGCCAGCATATTCCATGTGCTGACCCGTTTCGGGCTGCAACGTTAATGTTGCAGACTTTTCAAACGACGATTAAAGTGCCTTAGGTTATGGTTCTATACTCAGTGATGCCGTTGGAGTTGATGGACTCACTTATCTTCCAAGCCTTCCGCTGTTATCGTTATTAGATGGCCTTAAGCCATATTTATTGTAATAAGTTCTCTTTTGAGACACTCAATGTAATAAGTGTGTGATTGCTACTCTGTTATAAATCCTTCGAGTACTGTGTGGTGTCAGCATTACTGATCCAGGGATGACACCTGAGCATGGAGATTGGACCATTTGAGGTCTGGTCGCTACAAGATGGTATCAGAGCACACGCTGACTGTAGGACACGACCACTAAGCTAAAGCCCTAGATCACTACTCACTCTTCTCTTTCTGACCTCTCATCTTTTCTACTCTTTTAGGATGGCGGATGCAAGGAACAAGTTCATACAACCGGATGAAGACACACCCTTTGGACGTCACTTGAAGGAAGTCACTAGATACCTGAACATAGGAGTACCAAGCTTCACTGGAACCTACAACGCCACATTACCTGAAGAAGAGCGCTGGATGATTCAAGTTCAAATTCCAGGAAGGACGTTCATGCCAGTCACTAAGCCCATAGAGTTTTCTTTTGATGCACTAACTTGGAGTCTAGGAAAGAGCATGGCAGCTCACATCGCCATGGGATGCATTGGAGAAGTTTATCGCAATGATCTCAAGGATACTATCTACCAGATTTGTGGGCGCCGAGATGAGCACTGGGAGATGATCAGCACCAGGAAGGATAGATCAATTGCAGCTTATATCCAGGAGTTAAACCAGCACATTCGACGTCAGGAGAACCAGATGTACGCAGATCTGATAGATCTGAAGAAGGCGAGGACAAGAATCTAGGAAGTGGAGGAGGAACTCAAGGCTACATGTGAAGATTATGAAGAGGAAATCGAAGTATTAGTGGAAAAGAATGACGATCTAATCAAGAAGATTGGAATATTCATGGGAGACCCTACACCAGTAGAAGAAGACGAAGAACCCAAGGAGATTCGCCCGGAAGACTACGTCATCATCGCTGACACCAACTCGGATCCAGATGATAGTGATGATGACTATGTTGATGAAGCTGGAGCGGATATCATGGAGTCTGCAACCGAAGAGTATTTCTAGTAGACCACCCCAACAGTAGTAGTAGTCCACCACGTAAATATAGTAGTCCGAGCACTTTTGCGATAGTTAGATCGATTGTATGCCCTTGTTTGATCGATTGAATGAAGTGAATTGTTTGCTTTTGCCTCATGTGCATATGGGTAGTGTTTTCTCTTTAGACCCCCTCTATTCTTAAATCTCATCTTTTCTAAACCCTCAGATGCCTCCGAGACGTGACCTCAGATTTACTTTCCCACCGGAGCTCACTCAGTTGATCCAGTAGTAGAACACATTGATGCAGTTACTAGTCCAGAATCAGAATCAGGGGAACAACAACCCACCAGCACCACCACCTGTTGATCACTTAGCCCGTTTTCTTAGGCTGAATCCGACGGTGTTTTCCAGTAGCACCGAGCCGATAGTAGCAGATGATTGGCTCCGCAAGACAGCAAGAGAGTTGACCGCGACAGGATGCACAGATGCGGAAAAAGTGAAGTTTGCCGCACATCAGCTGGAAGGAACCGCAGCATCATGGTGGGAGAATTTCATAGCCACTTTCCCTATCGACACTGTCACGTGGGACCAGCAGCAAGCTTTTCATACTGCCCATGTTTCAGCAGGAGCTATGGCCATGAAGAAGCGAGAGTTTCGCAACTTGCGCCAAGGAGGATGGACAGTTGGCCAGTATGTGGAGGACTTTAGTAAGCTAGCACGTTATGCCCCAAATGACGTTGCTACGGATGCAACTAAGCAAGAGAAGTTTCTGGAAGGACTGAATGATGAGTTGAGCATGTAGTTGATGGTAGCAACCTTCAACAACTACCAGGAATTGGTAGATCATGCTCTCATGATTCAAGGAAAGCTGCAGCAGATCGAGAACCGCAAGAGGAAGTATGGACAAGGGAAGTACAATTCTGGAGCTCAGCAGAAGCCACGTTTTACCCCTAGACCGGGAGGACATTTCCAGCATACCCATGGAGGAGGTAGCTCGCACAATCACAATGGCCCCAAGACTGGTAATGGGAATGGAGGAAGCAACGGCCAGAACAGCACCAACCCAACAACCCCAGCCAAGAAAGACCTAATCCAAGTCACTTGTTTTAAGTGCCAGAAGACCTGACATTATGCCAACGAATGTCCTGAATCACAGAATGGAAATGGCAATGGAAGCTCTGGGAAGAAGCCGAACCCTTTCAACAGGGGACAGGTGAACCACGTTAATGTGGAGGAGGTTGAAGAGCAGCCGGATGCAGTAATCGGTAAGTTTTTGGTTAAGTCATTTACTGCACTCGTTCTTTTTGATACTGGTGCATCGCATTCATACATATCAAGGGGATTTGTGGATAAGTATAAACTGTCGACCCAAGCCCTTAGGTCACCCATGTTAGTAACCTCGCCTGGAGCAGAGTATATGGCTAGTCTATGGTGTGATCGGTTACCATTAAGGATTGGTAACTACGTATTTACCTCAGACCTAATAGTGTTGGAATCTCAAGGATTGGATGTGATATTAGGCATGGATTGGTTGTCAAAGTAAGAAGGGAATATTGAATGTGCTAGTAAGTCAATTTTGCTTACCACCCCAGAAGGAAGAAGGATCAAGTATGTATCACTGCATGTGCCAAAAAGGACTCAAGTAAATTGCCTAACAGGAGTTGTGCAGGAGGAAGTACCAATAGTGAAGGATTTCCCTGATGTATTTCCCGAGGAATTGCCAGGCATGCCACCGGATAGAGATATTGAGTTTTTGATTGAGCTTTTGCCAGGCACAAGGCCAATATTAAAGAGACCATATAGGATGCCCGGAAAGGATTTGGTGGAGATTAAGAAGCAGATTAAGGAGTTACTGGATAAGGGTTATATTCGCCCAAGTTCTTCACCTTGGGGATCGCCAGTACTTCTAGTAGAAAATAAGGATGGATCGTTAAGGATGGTTGTTGATTATCGAGGATTGAATGAAGTAACCATCAAGAACAAGTACCCACTACCAATGATCAATGATCTGTTTGATCGATTGCAGGGAGCTAAGGTATTTTCCAAGATCGATCTGCGATCAAGATACCACCAGTTGAAGATTTGAGAACAAGATATACCTAAGACGGCTTTGACCACCAGGTATGGGTTGTACGAGTATACCGTTATGTCATTTGGTCTGACTAACGCACCAGCATATTTCATGAACATGATGAACAAGGTGTTTATGGAGTTTCTGGATAAATTTGTGGTAGTGTTCATTGATGATATCCTGGTTTACTCAAAGAATGAAGAGGAGCATAAGGAGCATTTGCGTTTGGTGCTTGGTAAACTCGGAGAACATCAATTATATGCCAAGTTTAGCAAATGTGAGTTTTGGTTGAAGGAAGTTGGATTTCTCGGACACGTTATATCCGGAGAAGGTATAGCAGTAGATCCCACTAAAGTTGATACCGTGACCAATTGGGAAGCGCCAACAACAGTTGGAGGGATCCGGAGTTTTCTTGGACTCGCAGGATACTACCGGAGATTCATTGAGAATTTATCAAAGATTGTGAAGCCTATGATGGAGTTGTTGAAAAAGGATACCAAGTTCATATGGACTGAGGAATGTGAGGCCAGTTTCCAGGAATTGAAGAAACGTTTGGTTACATCACCTGTGTTGATTTTGCCAGATCAGACCAAGGATTATGAGGTGTATTGCGACACTTCACGTCGAGGACTTGGAGCAGTGCTTATGCAGGAAGGAAGAGTTGTTTCATATGCCTCACGACAGCTTAAGCCTCATGAGTTGAATTACGCTACGCATGATTTGGAGTTAGCAGCCGTAGTGCATGCATTGAAAACCTGGAGACACTTTCTCATTGGAAATCATTGTGAGGTGTACACAGATCACAAGAGTTTGAAGTATATTTTCACGCAGAAAGAGTTGAATCTCAGGCAAAGAAGATGGTTGGAGCTCATCAAGGATTATGATATGAGATTACATTATCACCCCGGAAAGGCCAACGTAGTAGCTGACGCGTTGAGCCGTAAAAGCCATGTCAACACCTTAATGACGGGAGATTTACCAAGGGAGTTAGCTGAAAATCTTCGTGAGCTATATTTGGAGGTAGTTTCGAGAGGCTATGTAGCAGCATTAGAGATTCAGTCTACTTTGATGGATAAGATCAAAGAAGCTCAAAGGACTGACAAGGAGATTGCCTCTATAAAGGAGAAAATAAGCAAAGGAAAAGCTAAGGGATTTCGTGAAGATGAGCACGATACCCTATGGTTTGAATACCGTGTTTATGTGCCTAATGATTCGGAGATCAGGAAGTTAATTCTGCAAGAGGCACATGATTCACCATATTCGATTCACCCAGGAAATACCAAGATGTATTTGGATTTGAAGGATACTTTCTGGTGGACCGGAATGAAGAAGGATATTGCGGAGTATGTAACAATTTGTGATGTATGTCAGAGAGTAAAGGCAGAGCATCAGAAGCCAGCAGGATTGCTACAGCCATTGCCGATACCTGAATGGAAGTGGGATAAGTTAGGCATGGATTTTATTACGGGTTTACCCAGAACTCGTTCAGGCTATGACTCAATATGGGTTGTAGTCGATCGTTTGACAAAGGTAGCCCATTTCATTCCAGTGAAGACTACCTATACCAATGCAAAGTTGGCAAAGATATACATGACCAGAATCGTATGTCTGCATGGAGTTCCAAAGAGCATTGTGTCAGACAGAGGAACCCAATTTACCTCAAAGTTCTGGAATTAGTTGCATGAAACTTTGGGTACCAGACTAGAGTTTAGTACCGCTTTCCATCCGCAAACAGATGGACAGACCGAGAGAGTCAACCAGATTTTGGAGGATATGCTGAGAGCTTGTGCGCTAGATTATGGATCTAGTTGGGACGAGAATTTGCCATATGCAGAGTTCTCTTACAACAACAGTTATCAATCCAGTTTGAAGATGGCCCCTTTCGAAGCCTTGTACGGAAGGAGGTGCAGGACCCCATTGTCTTGGGATGAAGTTGGAGACCGTCAGTTGTTTGGACCGGATCTGATTAAGGAGTCTGAACAGAAAGTGAAATTGATTCGCGACAGGCTCAAGGTAGCCCAGTCCAGGTAGAAAAGCTACGCAGATTCTAAACGCAAGGAGACAGTTTACGAAGTCGGAGACCGAGTTTATCTTCGAGTATCACCACTTCGAGGAGTTAAGCGTTTTGGAGTTAAGGGAAAGTTAGCGCCACGTTTTGTAGGCCCATACAAAGTTTTGGAACATATGGGAGAAGTAGCCTACAAGTTGGAATTGCCTGAAGGATTATCAGGAGTTCATGACGTGTTCCACGTTTCCCAGTTGAAGACGTGCCACGCAGAGATGGCTGATATACCGCTGAGAGATACAGTGCCGCTGGAAGCAATTCAGTTAGACAGTGATTTGGCCTATGAGGAGAAACCAATCAAGATTCTAGAGTATGCCAGTCGAGTCACCCGCAGCAAGGTTATCAAGTTTTACAAAGTCCAGTGGAGCCACCACACGGAGGATGAAGCCACCTAGGAGCGAGAGGAAGAATTGCTGAAGGACCACCCTCACCTATTTTCTAGCCAACCCGAATCTCGAGGGCGAGATTCATCTTAAGGGGGTAGGTTTGTAACATCCCAAATTTTCAATTTGGAATGTTATACACTAGATCATCATTGCATACCATATTTTATTGCATTTTGGTTGATCCTAGAAATTCTACGCAACTCAAGGACCCTCAGAGAGAGTTGGGGATTTCCTTATTTTCATATTTGAGTTTTCTCAAATTTTGAAATAGGGATCATTTGATTTTATTTATTTTATCTTCATTTATTTCTATTATCAAAATATGATAGAGGGAATAAAATGACTTTCCCAAAATAAAGAAATATTGAGGATTTAATAAAAAATCAAATAAGATTTTATTTGGTTTTATTTGCTATTTTATTTGAATTTAGGAAAAATTGCACGTTTTTGAAAATTGCATTTAGAGCCAAAAAAATGTTCATCGTGTTCTAAATATTTTATTTAGACGGAGAAAATTTGTTTTGGAATTTTTTGATTTTTATTTTTTTTCTTCTAGATAATTTTTTTAGGCGCAGCGAAATTGTTTTAAAAAAACCGCGCCCGACTGGGCCAAGGGCCCAGCCGAGCCAGGCCGGCCCAGCCGCCACCGCCTTCCCCGTCGGACTCGGAGAGGAGTCCGAGCCGGAGCCGCCGCCGCCGCTGACCCCCTCCCCAAGCCAGCCGACCCCCCCCCTCCTTAAATAGCACCTCGGGGCCCCCCTGGAGCCCCGAGCCACCGCGTCGCCGCGAGCCGCCGCAAGCCGCTGCCGCCCCGCCGCCCCGCGCCGCCCGGAGCCGCCGCCCCGCCGCCTCGCGCCACCCGCCGCCCTGCCGGAGCCTCACCGGAGCACCGCCCCGAGGTAGCCGCGGCTGATTTTTTCAAAAAAAACCGATTCGGTTTTTTTTGAAAATCCTAGTTTCTGTTTTTTTAAATAAATAGATCGGTTTTTTTCCTGTTTATTTATTTAGCGAGCGCCCGTTCGTCCGTTCGTTTTAACGAACGCATTTCTCGTTTAGTTTCTGTTAATGAATGTTCGTTCGTTAACTGCTCGTTGTTTTTATTTTTCTCGGATTAAACCCGCGGTTTTTCTGATCGCGATCCCTGATCCGAGGTTCGTTTTAGTTTAACTTTTCGCTCGTTTATCGGAATCGGGCGATTCAAGCGCCTGGAGTTTCATCTCAAAACCCTCTTTCCATTTAACCAACTCAAACAAGTTTTTGGCCACTGTAAAAATTTCTCTAGATCCAGAATAGTAAACGAAGCTTGTTTCTTTTGTCGTTTGTCTTTCGTTGCTTCGTTCGTTTTGATTCTTTTTGCCAACCGGAGTTCTTAAGTTGAACTTTCTGGTTAGATCTTTTGTTCGAGTTTTACCTGTGCATTAGCTAAGTACTTATTGTGTGCTTTTTTGTTTGCGATAGAGTACCCGGAGTGCGCCGCTTGCTACTTCGAATCACTAGGTTTCCCGGATCATCAGCAAGGCAAGTAACACTTTGATCATACCTCCTACTACCCAGTTTTATTGCATTAGATCAATCCTCACACATTGCATGATTAGGATCTAATTAACTTGTGGGTTTGGGGAGTAGTTGAGGTAGAACCTATTACCTGTTTATTTTCTAACCTTTGGGAGTTACTCTATGTTTGCTTATTATTGCTATGATATGCTAGTAGACGTGGATTGGGTGAGTGTATCCATGACAGATGTGAGATTGTTAATTAATGGTTTATTTAAGGTGGCAACCTAAACACACATCTGGGTGGATTGAGGCACCTGGGTATTCCAGCGATTGCCTGTTTTCTTTTGGACCGCCACCCGGGATTAAAGGGATCATGAGATTATTCATACTAGAAACTTCCGTGTGCAGCCACAAGCTATTATGGGCTCTAGCATAGTTGACTAAGTCGTGTGAACTCTTACAGTGGTAGACTACCAGATGTAGGGGATGTAGGTTGGTACAGTCTACCCGTTCGTAAGGTGCTAGCGCTTCTGAAAGACTATGTCTCGGTCATCCGTTTCTCAAACACCATGCAGTGCGAGAAGACCAACAGAGGAGATCGAGTCTTGTGGGGAAAAGTGCGCAAACCTCTGCAGAGTGTATAAACTAATCATGGTTAGCCGTGTCCCCGGTTATGGACATCTTTAGTATCTAGTACCTGGATTATCATGTGAATCTCATCAAGTTACTCTAAAGTTAATTGTTGGGTTTTTAATTATGATGCTTAAATGGGATTGAGAATGCTGTCAACCATTCTCAATGTTTAACAACTACCATGATAGTTAAATAAAATTTATTCCTTTGCAGTAGGGAAAAATTGGCTTTACGCAAAACTGTAACCATAGAGCTTTCCACCAGCCATATATGCATATAGAATAGCCATATTCTTGTATTACTCTCTATGTGTTACTTTGCCAGCATATTCCATGTGCTGACCCATTTCGGGCTGCAACGTTAATGTTGCAGACTTTTCAGATGACGATTAAGGTGCCTTAGGTTGTGGTTCTATACTCAGTGATGTCGCTAGAGTTGATGGACTCACTTATCTTCCAAGCCTTCCGCTGTTATCGTTATTAGATGGCCTTAAGCCATATTTATTGTAATAAGTTCTCTTTTGAGACACTCGATGTAATAAGTGTGTGATTGCTACTCTGTTATAAATCCTTCAAGTACTGTGTGGTGTCAGCATTACTGATCCAGGGATGACACCTGAGCACAGAGATTGGACCGTTTGAGGTCTGGTCGCTACATAAGCAAGTAACACAAGTATGTGAGTAAGCAAGCACAATATGATATAAGTAAGTGCTAAGATACAAGTAACCACAAGTAGAGAGTTAGGCTTAGGAATAACCGCAACTCCGGGAGACGAGGATGTATGCCGATGTTCACTTCCTTGGAGGGAAGCTACGTCACCGTTAGAGAGGTGGATGTTACCACGAAGGCACACCAACGCCACAAAGGCTCACCCTATTCTCCCTTTGAGACAACACCACGGAGGCGTTTCTCAACCACTAGTGGTAGACCTTGGGTGGTCTCCAAACCCTCAAAAACTTTTCCGGGGGTAATCACAATGGTCGATTCCTCTCCGAAAGACTCCTACCACCTAGGAGTCTCCAACCTCCAAGAGTAACAAGAATGATGGGGAAAAGCTCAAGACTTGCTCAAATCACAAATTCCTTTGGTGCAAAGAAGGGGAAGGAGTGGATCTATCACTTGATCGGACAACTTCTCTCAAATGCTCTCAAATCCCGTTGGGGATCTAAGATTTGGTGTGGAGGAGTAAGAGAGAGAGTTAAATGCATTCTAGGGTTTGTTCAAAGTGAATGGTCAACCCTCTTCCATGGGGGAGGAGGGCTATATATAGTGTGAGCACAAATGTGGTTGTTGTAGTGCAAGTGAACGGGCAGGCCGGACATCCGGGCAAGGGGGGCGAACATCCGGCCAGGCAAGGCACTTGAAGAACAGAGCAGAAGCAGAGGTAAAAGCAGAGGGGCCGGACATCCGGGGGCCAAGCCCGGACATCCGGCATATCAGGAAACCCCGGACATCCGGCAGATGGGCGGAGATCTGGCAAGTTTACCCAATTAAAATAGCCTCTGGATAGCATAGGTCGGATGTCAGACAGGGAAGCCCGGACATCCGGGGTGCAAGGAGAGCCCGGACATCCGGCATAGAGGGCTGGACATTCGGCAAATAGCCCCAGCACAAAGTGCTTTCTGGATAGCTAGGTCCGGATATCCGGCCTGCTGGTCGGATATCTGGCGTGAAGCCCGGACATCCGGGGTGAAGCTCGGACATCCGGCAGGCTAGAGACAGAAACATCCTAGAGAATATAAAGATGGAACAAAAACATATTTGGAACGGAGGTTTGTGGCAAGAGCAAGCCTTAAACTAACCATATCGATCCCCTCTTGATAGTGCGGGGTCCTATACTCAAGAAAACAAATATGTTATTAATTTTGATACTTCATCCTTGAGTAAAATCACTTCGTATGCTCTTGATCCACACACTTTGATGAACCGAGGACTAATACCTGAGATTTACTTGAAAAACATAGTTAGTCCCCCACATGTAGATTGTCATCAACATGAAAACATGATGTAAGGGCATGATTGCACTTTCAATCTCCCCCTTTTTGTTTGTTGATGACAATCATACATGTAGTATCATAGATGCAATAAATAAATTTACCATTGACAATCATGAGAGCAAAAATATAAAATATGTTTATGTTCCTATTTGCTTTAGCTCCCCCTCATTGTGTGCATGAGATGAATATGTTAGGATGTACAGCACAAACTCTCATGGTAGCATATGTAGCTCAAAGAGATATAAATGTGAGATACACGCACATATGAAACCACCATAACACATAGACTAAAATATTTCACAGCCACAAGGATAACAACATAGTCTTAAACGATCAAGTACCATAAGTAGCAACATACATGTTTGAATAATAGCTAACACAAATAGCCAACATATAGCATGACCATACTAAGATACTACTCCCCCCCTTTTGACAACAACAAGTAAAAAGGGGAGAAGAACTAGACGGACTCTGTCACTCCTGGTGGATGTCATCATCACCATCAAAGATCTCAGTGTACTCGTCACGAGACAGGAAACCGAAGGTGGAAGAGGACAGAGTTGTGGGAATCGGATCGTCATCACTCACTGGACTCCCACGGTCACGAAGGCGCTGCTTGAGCTGATTCTTGGAGATGATGAGGCGCTTATGAACATCATGATTCTGCTGACAGTTGAAAGTGATTGCCTTCATGATGGAAGACTGAGCCTTGCCTAAGAAGAAGGCAAGGCGACCACGGGGAGTAGTCGAGGATGAAGGAATAGAGGAACCCATGGGCTGAGTCCCACTAGTGGATCTCCTAGGCTGAGTCCCACTAGTGGACCTCCTAGGCTGAGTAGGTGCAACACACGATGTAGGAGCCAGCACGCGCATATGAGTAGGGGGCTTCCAAACAGAGTGCACAACAGTCTTAACCATCGCAAAGGGAGCAGAGTGATCAATCAGAGCCTGAATGAATGGATCATGAGGGAATTGGCGCGTCTGAATGAAACTGGAAAGACGAATCTCATGCCAAATGTAATGAGCTGTGTCTAGAGGCTCTGTAGGTTCGTCATGCATACGAACCATCAAGTCAATGCAATAGTTGCGATCCCTTGGGCGATCTCCCTTCTTAGGATAGAGAGTGCGAAGCACACACTGATAGAGAATGTAGTAAGGAGCCCGGAAGATGGATACCTCATTGAGAGGATATTCACGTTCCTCTGGAGTGAGCTGAGTGACAGGCTTAACAAGAGGCATGCATGCATCAATCCCTTTGGGCTTATACTCTGGATCCATAATGTGGATGTGATGGCCAACACCGGAGAGGCCCAAAATCTAAGCAAACTGATCATAGGTGATGCTTAGCATAGTGTCATCATTCATCCATGTGAGAGTGTTGTCTGGACCAATGGCATAGAACTGGATGATGGCCGCTTCATTCCAATCACACTTGAAAGTCATTGCAGGACCGAGAGTCATATCATCAATGATCTTGACCGGGTTGTTAGGAAACATGGCAGGATGATCACGCATTAATTGAAGATCCAAGAATTTGTGAGGAGCAAGTCTGTGGCCGCGGACGAAGCTAGAATAGAGGTCCTGCTGCATGCGAGTACGGAACCGTGGATCCTCAGCATTAGCCCTCATCTCAAACTGGTTGATGTCCCGGCGAAACTCAAGGTATGGACCAGCCCCACGGTCGTGAAATCGTGAATGGGGCGATTCCCGCTGAAAGGGATCTCCATGGACATGTGGTGACCATGGGCAACAGGTATAGTAGAGCCTCGAACCTGAGGCACGGGCCCCCTCCGGGTGCCCGGTTTTGACTGACCAACAGAGCTCCTGGGGGCAATTTCTTCCTCTTCCTCCCCAACATAGTCCACATTATCCGGATCAGAGGCCGGCGGACTAGGGGATGGGGCCCGATGATTCTTCTTAGTGGTGGTCTTCTTCTTCTTAGGTCGAGCATGTACATCAGAGTTGGTGGAACCTTGTCGGTGATCGACTGAAACGGATACATGATAAGGGTACCAATGAGAAGGAGTCAAAAGGTATGAACAAGGGTAAAGCAATTTAAACCGTGGGATGAACATTTTTGAACATGACCATAGGACAAGTCCAAGTGGTGGATCAAAATATTGACATCCCCATGATTAAGTTGTTTAGCCAAGTACATAGAGAGAAGTTTAGGCTAGGCAAGCGACATCAAATGTCACAAAGAGACATATACATCAAGATAGTCATGAGACATAAAGAAAAAAACTAGGATGGTTGGGCCAAACACAACAGAGGCAAGAGTAGATAACAACCATACCCCTGGAAGAAGGAGGAGGGCCGCATTGCTTGGTACGCGCCATGACGGACTCCGGCGGTCGATCCACAAGTCACCGGTTCCTCCCGGGTGATTCACACCACAACCCAAGGAATGGATTGGATGGAAACATAGATCCGAAGGAGAAGAAGCTGTGGGCAGGAGATCGGTGCCGAAGGACGGAGGAGAAGTCCGAGGCAGCGCCGGAGCACAGCCCGGCGGCGGCGGCTGTTGGAAGAGATGGGAAGAGCAAAGGGAGAGAATGGGGAACTGCCCCCCGATCCCGAGCCCTCTCCTGTTATGTGTGGCTGCGGGCGACGGGCCGGACATCCAGGGTCCAAGCTCGGATATCCGGCGAGCAGAGGTCAGAGAGCAGAAAACCAAGGCTGACGGGTCGGACATCCGGGGACCAAGCCCGGATATCTGACGTGAAGAAGTTTGAGAGCAAAAGGTCTAGGGCCCAGATGTCTGGCTAGGGCCCGGATGTCCAGCCACTAGAGGCTCTCGATGGGATAGAGTAGTAGCAGAATCCTGCCAGGGCTCAGATGTCCGGCTGCGGAGCTAGATGTCCGGCCACTGGATAGAGAACCCAATCAGGAGAAGATTTTGTAAGGAGGAGGGGCCAACTAAAATATATCGATATAGACTCCGCCAAGGAGATTTAGAGTACGTAGGAATGAGAACTTGAGTAAACGATGGCCATACTAAGATATGCAATAATAACCCAACAATATGAAATAAGAAAAAGGCTCATATACACAATCCACGAGCGATGACCGAAGTCACCATGTTTGAGCATATGTGACATAGTACCACAAAGATTGCGACATTTGGGTACATAGTCACGACTCCATCATTTTAAAGCACCATAGTTCAAAAATGGACCATGATAGCTTTGAGAGTGTTTGTTCTATTTATGCATTATGTAGGGTGAGAGTACTCATGAATTGAGTGTCTTCCCCTAAATATATGCCTACATCAAGACAAGACATTATGAGAATGCATGCATGGGCACTAGATTTCACATAATGTTGTCAAGCTCCAAGATACCAAGTTCACGCCTAAGTTGACAAAACCTTGCTTCATCCAATGGCTTGGTGAAAATGTCTGCAAGTTGCATATCTGTGCCAACATGAGCAATATCAATGTAACCTTTTTTCCACATGATCTCTCAAGAAATGATACATAATATCAATGTTCTTGGTCCGAGTATGATCTTTGGGGTTCTCAGCAACATTGATGGCACTTTCATTATCACATAGAAGAGGCGCATTTCTATAGGTGATACCGTAATCCTTCAAAGTTTGCCTCATCTATAGCAATTGAGTTGAACAACTGGCGGTTGCAATGTATTTAGCTTCGGCGGTGGAGAGGGAAACACAATTTTGTTTCTTCGAGGACCAACTTACCAAGGAGCGTCCAAGAAATTGACATGCACGGGAGGTGGAGTTACAATCCACTTTGTCTCCAACCCAATCTGCATCCGTGTACCCAATGAGATCAAACTTAGCATCCTTGGGGTACCATAGACCCAACTTTGGGGTGTGAACAAGGTATCTAAGAATATGCTTAACCGCCTTATGATGACTTTCCCTAGGGAAAGCTTGAAATCTAGCACTCATGCATACACTAAACATGATGTATGGTCTAGATGCACAAAGATAAAGCAATGAACCAATCATAGAACGGTAAATAGATGGGTTGAAAGGAATACCATTTGTGTCTTCAGTGACTACAATTTTGGTTGGCATGGGTGTCTTACATGGACTAGCATCAGACATGCCAAACTTCTCTAGGGTATCCTTGAGGTATTTTGCTTGAGACAAGAAAATTCCTTCTTGAACTTGTTGAATTTGAAATCCGAGAAAGAACTTCAAATCCGTATTGATTGACATTTCAAAATTCTTGGTCATGGAGGCCGCAAATTTCTTGCACAAATGAATGTTAGGAGAACCAAAATGATATCATCTACATAGATTTGGCATAAGATCAAATCACCCTTGTCCCTCTTAGTAAAAAGAGTGGGATCGATCACCCCTCTCACAAAACCATCATCGAGTAAAAACTTCTTAAGATGATCATACCAAGCACGAGGTGCTTGTTTGAGACCATACAAAGCCTTATGAAGTTTATACACATAGTCTTTGTGATCAGGATCAACGAACCCAGGTGGTTGTGATACATATACTTCTTATTGTAGAGGACCATTAAGGAAAGCACTCTTCACGTCCATTTGATGTAATGTAAACCCATTGAAAGCAGCATAAGCAAGTAAGATGCGAATGGATTCAAGACGGGCAACGGGGGCAAAGGTATCACCAAAGTCCAAACCTTCAACTTGTGAGTACCCTTGTGCCACTAACCTTGCCTTGTTACGGATGATTACACCATTATCATCTTGCTTGTTCTTGAAAATCCATTTTGTTCCAATGACATTGTGCCCCGTAGTTGGCCTCTCAACTAATGACCACACTTGGTTGCGTTCAAAAATGTTCAACTATTCTTGCATAGCAACAAGCCAATCGTTGTACATCATGCATCATGTACCTTTAGAGGCTCAACACTAGACACAAATGAGAAGTGAGCACAAAAGTTTATCAAATGTTTACGAGTGACTCTACCTTCCGGTATGCCGGTGAGAATTTTTTCAACATCAACATGACCGGCCACTCGAGGCATGATGGAGGTTAAGGTTTCACGGGGTTCAACTTCATGCCCATCATCCACGTCCTCAACATATGGATCATTAATATGTGGTGGAAGATCTTCTTCTTCATATTGCATTTGTTGAGGTTCATCATCAATGATTGCACTTTCTTGTTCTTGCCCTTGATGATGATCTTGTTCATGAGAATTATCATGAAGAGGAACTTGATCATGTTCTTGCACTTGAACTAAGGGCATTGGTTGACCAATAGGAGCTTGTGATGGTATAGGTGTTGAAGTAGTTTGTTGATGTGTGAGGCTTCCATCTTCTTCTTCATCATCATGAGGTTCTTGTTCCATTGGAAGAAGTGCACCAACACCCATGGCCAGAATATCTTGAGAAGAATCTTCTCCACCTACATCACTTAGATCAACTTGCTCCCCATGGGAGCCATTAAATTCATCAAACACCATGTCACAAGTTTCTACAACACATCCATCGGATTTGTTGTAGACTCTATAGGCGTGAGAGTTTGATCCATAGCCCACGAATATGCCCTCAATTGTTTTGGATTGAAATTTTCCTAACCACTCTCTTTTGTTGAGGATGAAACGTTTACACCCAAATACACAAAAGTACTTGACATTTGGCTTGTTCCTAGTTAGGAGCTCATATGGAGTCTTTTCCAATATTGTGCGGAGGAAGAGTCAGTTTGATGCATGGCATGCGGTGTTGACAGCCTCGGCCCAAAAACTATGTGGGGACTTGTATTCATCCAACATGGACCTCGCCATCTCCACAAGTGTGTGGTTCTTCCTTTCTGCTACACCATTTTGTTGAGGTGTGTATGGAGCTGAATATTGATGCTCAATCCCTTCATCACTAAGAAATTCTTCCAAGGTGTAGTTCTTGAACTCAGAGCCATTATCACTTCTTATTGCCAAGATTTCTTTGTCAAACTTGCGTTGTGCTTGCTTGGCAAAATCATGAAGGTGATCTTCGTCTCGTCCTTGGACTTGAGGAAAAAGACCCATGTATATCTTGAGTAATCATCAACAATGACAAGCCCATGCTTTTTTCCCACCAAGACTATCCCATGACGGAGGCCCAAAAAGATCCACATGAAGGAGCTCCAAAGGCCTTGAAGTAGACACAATATTCTTGGATGGGTGCTTTGATTGATGTTGCTTCCCGGTTGCGCATGCACTACACACATGATCTTTCTCAAAAGAGACATCTGTTAGTCCAAGGATGTGATTACCCTTTCAGAGATCTTGAAGATTTCTCATGCCGACATGGGCTAGCCAGCGATGCCATAGCCACTCCTTGTCGGCCTTGGCCATTATACAAGTTTCATGGAATGTGCTCTCTTTCGAGAAATCAACCGTGTAAAGGTTGCCATCCAACTCTCCAACAAAGGCCACTTAGAGAGTATCTCTCTTAAAGACTTTCACATCCCTTAGTCCAAAGAGTGTATCATAACCAACAGAAGCCAATTGGCGAACAGAAAGCAAATGGTATTTAAGGGATTGGACAAGCATGACATTTGCAAGTGACATGTCATTTGTGATAGCCACCTTGCCCAACCCGAGTACATGTCCTTTTGATCCTCCACCAAACATAATGCTCATAAATGGTTGAATAGCTTCCATGAAATCATAGAGCAATTTTCTATCTCCGGTCATATGATTGGTACATCCACTATCAATCACCCATTTTACTCCACCGGAGAAGGAAACCTACACACAATTATGACTTGGTTAGACGCACCCATTTTGAAATGGGACCTCTCAAGTTAGTCACAAGGGTCTTAGGGACCCAAATAGCATAAAACCAGAATGCATTTCGAGGACCAACAAACTTTGCATAAACTTCTCCATCCTTAGTCTTACGAAGTACATAGGATGGAGGCATGAACTCTTTTTTCTTATTGAGAGTGGGCATGTCCCTTGTGGCCTTCCCACTAACAACCTTACCTTTCTCCTTGTGCCCTTCTCGTACAAAAGTTTCTTTTAGAGGGGTGGTGCACTTTTGAGAGGTCGTCTTCTTCTTGCTTGTGCTTGGGTCAAACCCAAGTCCTTCTTTGGCAAACACCTCATTATGTTGGCTCAATACCTCATTAAGGTTCTTTTTCCCTTGAGCACACATGTCATGAGACCTTTCTCGATTTGAGCCTTGAGAAAGCGATTCTCCTCAAGAATATATGCTAGATCACAACTAGAGTTAGTAGTACAAGCATCAACATTGATAATAGGAGAAGAGTAAGCCTTGGCTAGAGTTTCAAGATAAGTAAGTTTGAGCATCTCAAAACTCTTTGTAAGAAGGGTGATCTCTTCTTCCTTAGTCTTGATAGACACGGATAGGAGCTCACAATCCTTAGAGAGAGAAGCATTAGACTTCACAAGCTTACTTTTATCATTCATCAACTCTTCGCAAGAGTCAATAGCCTTTTTCAAGGAGGCAAGATCTTTAGTATGAACATCAATGTTTGCACCAATTTTCAAGCATAGTTCATCATTTCGTGCTTCCTCATATTGGACTTTCCGCTCAAGGATTTCATATTTTTCCTTTTCCTCGGTGACGGGGGTTTCAAGTTCCTTAATAGTGATGGTGTGCTTACTCACCATCTCCATAAGCATACGAAACATAGTGAGCTTCTTTCCTTTAAGGGAGCACATGAACTTATTTAGTTTAGCAAGCATAGGATCATCTATATCATCATCCTCATAACTATCCTCTGCATCAAGATACTCATCACTAGGAGTAGGAGGAGTGAAAAGAGGAGGGTTTGAACGTGGGGTTACCTTGACCTTGTCAGGAGAGCTTTGGTCCTCTCCATCTTCAACCACGGCCTTTGCCATTAGGCACTTGTGAGCGTTTCCCCTGTAGTCACTACTAGGGAAAACCTTATACATAGAATCTTAGCAGCAGCGCGGTTTAAAAACAGACGCTACTGCTATTTAGCAGTAGCGAGCTTCAAGAAACCGCGCTACTAATAGCACGGTAGCAGTAGCGGTCTAGGTGAAACAAGTGCTACTACTATAATTGCCACGGCGTTGCCCCCGGCTAGATACAGTAGTAGCGCCCTTCCAAGGACGCGCTACTGCTAAATTACTAGTAGCAACGTTTTTCTTCAAAACACGCTGCTGCTAAGTATTGCACCTAATTAAGTTTAGTCCCATACTGCTAAGCGAACGAGGTGTTTACCACCTTAAATATGTTACTTCTCAAACTATCTCAAGCACTTGGTCTTCATTGAACTATATGTGTAGGATTTGTGGCTGCAATATGAATCTTCACCAGTGCCTATACAGGTACTGTGAGGATTCATGTTGACTATTTAGATTCTACACAAAAAGATCAATGATGATCAATGTATATATTTGAAGTTTTTACATGCTTAGACTTAGCAGTAGCGTTTTTTCAGGGCAAAGCGCTACTGATATTATAAAACAGAAAGGAATAGATGTTGCGCGTTTCACTTAACACGCTATAGCTAACTTAGCTATAGCGCGTTCCAGCCAAACGCGCTGCTGCTAGTTTGACTTAACCTCCGGCCACACGGGCTCAAAATTTTGCTAAGTCCTTCCCCTCCACTTCCCCCTCTCCCCCAACTGCTCCATCACCGTCGTCGCCCTGCCGCTCTCGACCTCACCGCCGCCACCCACCGCCGCCCTCAACCTCACCACCGCTGCCGCCCGTCGCACACCCTCGACGCTGCCCCCGACCCCGACCTCGACGCCGCCCCCGACCCCGATCTCGACGCCGCCCTCCGCCACACGCTCGAGCCCAGGCCCCGACCTCGACGCTGCCTGCCCCTCCCTCGCCGCAGTCACCGTAAGGCTCTGCCTCTCCTCTCCCCTACCCTCCTCTCTCTCTGCTCTCTGTTGTGATGATTTGTTCATATATATTTGTTCATATGAACCCTAGCTAGATGTGTTCATATATATGTTGCTGCTGTGATGATGTTCATGAACCCTAGGTTTTCATATGAACCCTAGATTTGTTTAGGACAGTAGGAATTTTTTTAACATTAAGGAAAAAATAGATTTTTTAGGAAATTAGCTAGGGCAATTTTTTATGAAAATGCCTAAACAGTAATTCCATTTAGCTTTAAATTAACAGAGGGTATATAAATAATAGCATTTAGCTAGGGCATTAACAGAGGGTATATACGTTAGCTATAAATAAAAAATAGCATCATTTATCTATAAATAAAAAATGGCATTTAGCTATAAATAAACCAATAACATTTAGCTATAGAAAACAGTAGCATTTAGCTATAAACAAAAAACAATAGCATTTAGCTATAAATAAAAAACAATAGCTATGGCATTTAGCTACAAACAAAAAATGGAATTGTTTTTCTTTCAAAAACTTGGTTAAACTAATTGTTGCTATGTAAACAAAAAACAAGATTGTTGTTATATGATATATGTCATTGATGTTCATTTGCATATTCCATTATTGAAGTGGTTCGATTGTGCCCAAGTTGCTTTGTTGTTTCCAGGGAATGAAGTCGAGTGGCCTATGTTTTGCCGGAATGTTGATTCATTTCCGTTCCGGCAAATTTCAGGTTCTCGATTTGTCCACTTTTTAGTAAAAGTTATGCTGAAATTTTCCGTGAATTTCGGCATGACTTGTGCTACAAACTAGGACATATCGAGTGCCCGGGATTTGCCGCACCGGGAAGGAGTTAACATTCCTGCAAAGCATAGGCCTTTTTTATGTCATTATTCATTTTATTAGGTATAGAACTAATTGACTAGATTTAATTGTAAGAACTAGTTGAATTAATAGAACTAGTTGAACTTGTTGGTGGTGATTAGATAGCTACCGCAGCTAGTGTTGGTGGTGATTAGCTAGCTAGAATGAGTTTGAAGATGATGATGTGCTACACTATGACTATGATGATTAAATAAATACTGTTGGTGGTAATGACTATGATGATGATTAAATAGCTTGTGCTGGCGGATTAGATTCAAGTGGAGGCCACATGTGGTGCACATCGAAAGTACTACTAGTCCAAACTAGATCAAGTTTGGATTAGTAGTATACTTTTGACATGCACCATATATTGCCTCCACTTGAACCTAATCCACCTTCATTTGACACACTGTTATGGACATAATGATATAAACCTCATAATTGGTATTGTACCAAAATTTGTATAACGGTGTATAAATACACTAAAAAAGAATACTAGTAGCGATGGATAGTAAATACGCTGCTACTAGCTAGATTAGCAGCAGCGCGGTAGTGGACAAGCACTGCGGCTATGTGTCTTAGCAGTAGCGTGTGTCGCACACGCTACTGCTAAGTAATAGCTGTAGCGCCTTATTAGTAGCGCGGCTGCCCGCGCTACTAGAGGGCATTAAACCCGCGCTACTACTAGGGTTTTCCTAGTAGTGAGTCCTTCATATAGTTGTATGTGAGAACATCACCACTCTTGTTGACTATCCTCAACGTGTTTTGAGAATCTTGAGCAACTCCGGCAACACCACTAACATCATCCGGATCAGATTCTTCATGAGCAACCATTGCTTTCCCATCTCTCTTTTTGAGCTTGGAGTTCAAAGGATTTGGCAACTTCTTGGGAATGGTCTTGGGAAACCTTGGTTTATCTTCTCTCTTCTCATAAGGGCACTCATTGGAGAAGTGGTTGGTTTCTTCACAGTTGTAGCATTTTCTCACTTTCTTCTTCTGGAATCTTCCCTTGAATTTTCCCGCGCTAAACTTCTTTAAAAAGAGAGCAATGTCTTCATATGACAGGCTCTCATCTGAGTCAACCTCATCACCATCCTCATCATCTTCTTCTTCTTCTTCACTTTGCTCTTCTTCACATACATGCTTGGCCTTCAATGAAAGATTGATCTTTGATGTTGAGGTACCATGCATGGCAAGATGTTTTGTAGCATTTGCCTTTGACTCTTCAAATAGTTGGAAGGCGGATATGATGTCATCCGGAGTCATTTCCTTGAATCCATGGTGTTGTATTATGTCCCACACCATTTGGTGATGATACAGAGCAAGTGCGTGAAGCAACTTATCCACGAGAAATCGCTTAGTCAAGTTGAATCCATCTTGTGTCTTGTCACGTTCACATGACTCGATGTCGGTGGTGAGAGTCATGAGACGCTCAAGAAGTTGCTTGGGAGATTCACCTTTCTCCTTACAAAAGTTTTGCAATTGACCCTTGGTAATTTCATATTGAGCAAGCCGGAGAGTGGAGGTACCGGTCTTGGTTCTCACAATGCTATCCCATAATTCCATGGCGCTTGTGATATGTATGTATGGTCTCCTTTGCTTGTCAGTCATACCTCTTCTTATGCACATGGTTGCTGTGTTGTTGAGATTCTTGTCATATACCTCTCTTGGAGTAAGATTCTTCGGGTCAACAGCTTGGTAGCCATACTCCAAGATCTCCAACATCTCATCATTTCCATATCGAAGATGATCCTGCATAGCAACTCTCCACAAAGCAAAATCGGTAGTGTCATCAAGTAAAGGAGGTTTGCCTTGAGGGTTATACTTAGGTTTCTCTATTTGAGGTCTTGCATAAAGCCAAGGAACACTAGAATGTTCATTGCTAGGAGGTTGTTGGCCAAGTCAAGGAGTAGGCATAGCTGGCCTCGAGGCCGCACCACCAGAAAGTGGTGCAAGCATCGTGGTTAGCGTGGCCATCCTCATTTGGACCAAGGCCT
This sequence comes from Triticum urartu, assembly GCF_003073215.2. Classification (NCBI taxonomy): domain Eukaryota; kingdom Viridiplantae; phylum Streptophyta; class Magnoliopsida; order Poales; family Poaceae; genus Triticum; species Triticum urartu. The sequence goes on along the minus strand of NC_053027.1, from coordinate 537,124,208 downwards.
CAAGAGAGGCATCATGCTCCTCCTTTTGCTTAGAAAGAGCTCGTTCTAGATCCTCTAAAGTGAAGGACTTGGCTTCCGTGGAAGCCGCGCCCGTATTCTTTGGATCTATAACAAGGGGAGTCCCATCGAGGTTCATCTCGCTCTAGGGCGGTTAAGCCACAAGAATAGAGCATGAGGCTCTGGTACCAATTGAAAGGATCGAGATGGACCTGGATGGGGGTGAATAGGTACAATTACAAATTTTAATTATTACTTAGTAATTTTAGGCAATAATGTGGAATATGAAAGTGAGCCTAACAATCGCAAGTGTGATTCTAAGAGCTAAATAAGATAAACAAGTAACACGAGTATGTGAGTAAGCAAGCACAATAGGATATAAGTAAGTGCTAAGAGACAAGTAACCACACATAGAGAGTTAGAGTTAGGAATAACCGCAACTCTGGGAGATGAGGATGTATGCCCATGTTCACTTCCTTGGAGGGAAGCTACGTCATCGTTAGAGAGGTGGATGTTACCACGAAGGCACACCAACGCCACGAAGGCTCACCCTATTCTCCCTTTGAGACAACACCACGGAGGCATTTCTCAACCACTAGTGGTAGACCTTGGGGTGTTCTCCAAACCCTCACAAACTTTTCCGGGGGTAATCACAATGGTCGATTCCTCTCCGAAAGACTCCTACCGCCTAGGAGTCTCCAACCTCCAAGAGTAACAAGAACGATGGGGAAAAGCTCAAGACTTGCTCAAATCACAAATTCCTTTGGTGCAAAGAAGGGGAAGGAGTGGATCTATCACTTGATCGAACAACTTCTCTCAAATGCTCTCAAATCCCTTGGGGATCTAAGATTTGGTGTGGAGGAGTAAGAAAGAGAGTGAAATGTGTTCTAGGGTTTTTTCAAAGTGAATGGTCAACCCTCTCCCGTGGGGGAGGAGGGCTATATATAGTGTGAGCACAAATGTGGTCGTTGTAGTGCAAGTGAACGGGAAGGTCGGACATCCGGGCAAGGGGGACCGGACATCCGGCAAGGCGAGGCACTTGAAGAACAGAGTAGAAGAAGAGGTAAAAGCAGAGGGGCCGGACATCTGGGGGCCAAGCCCAGACATCCGGCATATCAGGAAACCCCGGACATCCGGCACATGGCCGGACATCCGGCACATGGCTGGACATCTGGCAAGTTTACCAAATTAAAACAGCCTCTGGATAGCACAGGCCGAACGTCCAGCAGGGAAGCCCGGACATCCGGGGTGCAAGGAGAGCCCGAACATCCGGTATAGAGGGTCGGACATCCGGCAAATAGCCCCAGCACAAAGTGCTTTCTAGATAGCTAGGTCTAGATATCCAGCCAGCTGGCCGGATATCCGGCGTGAGGCCCGGACATCCGGGGTGAAGCCCGGACATCCGGCAGGCCAAAGACAGAAACATCCCAGAGAATATAAAGATGGAACAAAAGCATATTTGGAACGGAGGTTTGTGGCAAGAGCAAGCCTTAAGCTAACCCTATCGATCCCCTCTTAATAGTATGGGATCCTATACTCAAGAAAACAAATATGTAATCAATTTTGATACTTCATCCTTGAGTAAAATCACTTCGTATGCTCTTGATCCACACATTTTGATGAAACGGGGACTAATACCTGAGATTTACTTGACAAACATAGTTAGTCCCCCACATGTAGATTGTCATCAACATCAAAACATGATGTAAGGGCATGATTGTACTTTCACAGGTGATTTCTCAATATAAGCAGTAGGAACATGTCAGGACCCCGATTCCAAGTCACATCGATCTAGCCGGTAACACCTCATATCACTTTGTGGCCTCAGGCACGGTATCCCATAGGTGACGCCTTATCATGGCCCGGGACCATTTGTGTCATTTGGCTCATGTATATGATAGTGTCGCTAGCATCCATATGACAGAGAACCCGGGCCGACATGGCTAGTCGTGAACCCAAAGCGGCACAGACCTATGGAGACAGGCATACATGAATCACATCGAGCATGTCGATCATCAGCGAGTGATTCTGGGCTGTAGCACTGGGCTAACAGGACTCCGGGGAACCCGGGCTGTAGCAGGCTAGGCAGGACTCCGGATGTCACCGCGTGACATTTCCCTGAAGGGACAGACATAGGAAGGACGTGAAACACATGCCGGCCAGTCAAGCGTCCTGAGCAGTAGTGCTGGGCTAGCAGGACTCCGGTGAACCGGGCTGTAGCGGACAACTATGGCTCGAGGAACACTAGACTACATTTCCCCATAAGAAAGGCTGCCAAGGATAAACAACTAGATTGTCGGATCCCACTCATACCAAGCATTTCAATCATACACACAATATGCCCGATATGAGTACATACAACATGGCATCACAACAAAACTCTACAACTCAAGTACTTTATTTAAAGGCTCTAGAGAGCCATACATAACATGTTCATACAGATAGGGGTCACATGACCCGACACTCAAGTTATACAATCATACAAGCACAAGCGGAAGCAACTAGTCTGAGTACAGACACTAGAAAGAAAGAAGGCTCCTCGAAGCCTGTCTATCTACATAGGGCCCTCCATGGCCAGGATCACCACCTGGGTGGCTAGTCACTCATCGACATCAAGGTCTACATAAAACCCATCGGAGGGGGCGGTGTTGTCGTCTGAAAACAATAAATAAGCAAACATGAGTACAAGGTACTCAGCAAGTCTTACATCAGAACCTAATATACATGCTCATTCTCAAGAAGGTGGTGGGGTTATTGCAGCAAGCCAGCTTTGACTCTTGGCTAAGCTATCCTACAGAACTCCACTAGTAAAATAGTTTTCGCACACGAGTCCAATACTCACCATCACAATACTCCACCGGGGATCCTCTCTCGTCATCCTACGAGAGGGCCATCCTCGGTACTCACACTTATCTTGAGTCTTTTAGTAGTAACCATTTACTTGTCTATGAACTGTATAGGCAACCAAGTAGTCCTTTACCGCGGACGCGGCTATTCGAATAGATGATGTTAACCCTGCAGGGGTATACTTCTTCATACACGCTTTCACCACTTACCGCCATTTACACGACATGTACTCGGCAACCTTCAAGCGGAAGCCCAGCGAGGGTGTCGGCCACGGCCTACCTAAACACTTAAGTCTCTAGTCCAGGTTTATCGCCTATCCAGGTTCCATCCGCAGGGAGTCCAGCCGAGGTTTCCACATACGGCCGCGAACGATGTGAACAGGGTCCCGAGACGCCAAACGAGCGCCCGGCATACCCGGCCACGGTGTATCTACCGCAACATAGCCCACCCCTAGGGTCAGCGCTACGCACGGCCGCCAACACATGACCTACAAACCCCAGAAACTATTTGCAACTCCTGGGCAGAGTACTAGGGTGATTAAGAAGCCGAGAGGGTCCATTGGTTTCGGGCCCAATGTACGGTAGTAACTGCATCTTAAATCACACATACAGATCTCAGTTCTTATGGACGGTCTCAATGAAACAACCCACCATGTACTCCTACATGGCCTCTCATCAATACCTTTACCAAAACATGTTCAACACATTCCTCACACTACCGACATAAACATTTCACTCTAGTCCATCACCCAGATGAACCAGACCTGACACAACTCTAAGCATAGCAGGCATGGCAAGGTAGGAATCACATACATGGCTCAATCAACTCCTACACATGCTAGTGGGTTTCATCTAGTTACTGTGGCAATGACAGGTCATGCAGAGGATAAGGGTTCAACTACCGTAGCACACAGCAGTTTGAATCGCGTTGTCTTAATGCAGTAAACAAGAGCAGAAGCGAGAACATGGGTTTGTATCGGAATGATCAATGGGTTGCTTGCCTGTTGTAGAGGTAGTAGGGTACTGCCCTTCAGACGGATACTCAGGGTTATCCTCGGAGGCAGAACCTACCACGAAAGACACACCGAACATAATCAACACATGGCAATATGCAACAATATGATGCATGCTATGACATGGCAAGATGAAAGTGTCTTGGCCTAATGCAAGCTAAAACAGAAGGGGATGAACTCATTTGAATCAAAGATTCAAATATTAGTTCATTAAACATGGCCTTATTAGTGCATTACCTTATTCTTCTTAAACAGCAAGGTTAACTTGTTTTGTCATGCATGAAACCGTTACAAATGGATAGATTGAATTTCTGATCATTTTTCATATATAAATCTTTGCATTTGGAGCTATGGTTGATTTTCTATGATTTTTAGAAGTTTTGACTATTTTCTGGAATTTCCTATTAAAGAATAAATCCAGTAATTGAATTAATGCGTCAGCATGACATAGGTGTGACGTCAGCGGGTCAACTGGGTCGGCCAGGTCAAACCTGACTGGTGGGCCCTCTCTGTCAGTGTCACAACTAGTTAACAGAATTAAATTAACACTAATTAGCTGCCAGTGGGGCCTGGGCCCACATGTCAGTGTCTAAACTAATTAGAATTAGTTAAAACTAATCTTAAACTGATTAGCAGACCGGCCCCACCTGTCATAGACTCAGGGGGGTCTACCTGGGCCCACACAGGGGTCAAACAGAGTCAAACTCGCCGGCGACGACAGACGCGGCGGAGGGGCTCGGGTTTGCGTCTCCGGTGACCAAATCGACGGCGGAGAGCAGCTACGTGACGCGGGGAACGAGCCGCGTCGTTTGGTGGAGAAAGTGGAGCTCGGGCAGGCTTGGAACGATGCCAGCGATGACCTTTGCGGTCGCCGGAGTTCGGGCGAGGATGAACCCGAAGCTACGGGGCACGGCGAGGCGCGGGGAGTGGTGCGTTAGGCTCCTGGGAGCGCGTGGAAGACGAAGGCGTGCTCGGTGGCATCCCAATGTGGCTATGGCCACGACGGCAACGTGCGGTGGCGGCGATGAGCTTCGGCTTCGATGGCAGAGGGGGTTAGAGGACGCGGACGAGTGCGGGGAGAGGGGGAAACGGTGGCGGAGCTCACAGCGGTTGCAGGGGAGCGATCGGCGATCTCGGGGAAGGGCTGGAGCGAGCGGGGCAGCGAAGGGGATCTCCGGTGGTCGGAGTTGAGAACAAGCTCGGTGCAGCGTCTCCGGGGCGAGCGAGCGCACGGGGCTCGGCCTACTTGATGCAGTCGACGACAGCGGAGCTTCCTGGCATGTCGGGGAAGCAAATGGACGGCGGTGGCTGCGGTGAAGCTTGTCGGCGGCGACGGCTGCGCTCGGCAGGAAGAGGGGGAGAGAGCCAGAGAGGGAGAGAGGCCACGGGGAGTGTGGGAAGAAAGAGAGGGAGACGTGTGGGGCGGCGTGGCACTCGTAGACGCCTCCAGGGCGTCGGCGGAAGCAGGAGGTGGCCGGCGTGTGGCCGCGGGCACCGGCCACGCGCTCCTCGTCCTCCTGGCGAGAGGAGGAGGACGACTGGCAAGGCCAGTCGATTGGGCCGAGCCAGGTGGGCTGGTGGGCTGCGCCTGGTAAGTTCTCTCTCTCTCTCTCTCCTTTTTTCTGTTTTGTTTTCTTTTTCTATTTTTCTACAACTGCTCGGCTTTATTAAAAATACCTAGACATCTTTAAAAATCCTGAAAATAATCAGGGTCTCTGTTTAGATTATTTCCAACAGCCCACACTTATTTCCAGAATTATTTGAGTATTTAAATTATTTTATAGCATTTAAATGCCCAAATTCAAATACCTATGATTTAATTCAAGAAAATCCAGAATGTCCTAGAAAAGAGTGCACCATTTTTGCCAGGGGTTTTAGCCCAATCCAGAAATGATGAACATTTTGTGAAGGGCATTTTGGGTTCATTGAAAATAATTTTAGTAAACCCTAGTTGTTTCCAGGGGGTGCTGGGGGTTCTGTCATCCCCATTTCAAATTTAAAAGGAATTTAAACATGATGCACACTCTAATGCTTGAACTAGCTAGGGTGTGACAACTCACCCCCACTCAAAAGAATCTCGTCCCGAGATTTAGGATCCTCCGGAAAGAAGGTGGGGTACTCGAGTCGAAGACGATCCTCCCTTTCCCAAGTGGCTTCTTTCTCGGAATGGTGTGACCATTGAACCTTGAGAAACTTGATGTTATGGCGTCGAGTGGTATGCTCGGCTTGATCAAGGATACGAACGGGATATTCCCGATATGAGAGGTTATTTTATAGATCAAGCGTTTCGTGGTCCACTCCACGGATAGGATCCGCGAAGCAACGCCTGAGTTGGGAAACGTGGAAGACATCGTGAACCCTGGAAAGATGCGAAGGTAGTTCCAATTGGTAGGCAACTTCTCCTCGTTTAGCAAGAATGCGAAAGGTTCCGATGTAACGAGGAGCCAATTTGCCTTTGATACCGAAATGATGGGTTCCCTTTAACGGAGTAACCCGAAGGTAAGCCTTCTCGCCGACTTCATAAGTCATAAGCTTATGTTTACGATCATATTAACTCTTTTGACGAGATTGGGCTGTTTTCAATTTCTCACGAATAACGCGAACCTGTTCTTCTGCTTCCTGAATCATATCCGGGCCAAAGAGTTGTCTTTCCCCGGTTTCTGACCAGTTAAGAGGCGTTCAACATTTTCGTCCATAGAGAACTTCGAAAGGAGCCTTGCCCAAGCTAGCTTGATAACTATTGTTGTAAGCAAACTCCGCGAATGGAAGGCATTTCTCCCAACCCATTCCGAATGAGATGACAGAGGCTCGGAGCATATCTTCCAGAATTTGATTGACTCGTTCTACTTGACCACTTGATTGAGGATGGAAGGCGGTGCTAAAAGAGAGACGAGTTCCCATAGCATTTTGGAAACTTTCCCAAAATCGAGAGGTGAAGAGACTCCCACGGTCTGAGTTAATTTCCAAGGGAACACCATGAAGAGACACTATTCGGGAGATGTATAAATCGGCTAGCTGGCTAGCGGTGATACTCTCATGAACAGGTAGAAAGTGGGCTACTTTGGAAACACGGTCGATCACGACGAAGATGGAATTATTCCCTCTCTTGGTCCTGGGAAACCCAGTGATGAAATCCATACTGATTTTATCCCATTTCCACTCGGGAATAGCCAAAGATTGAAGGGTGCCAACAGGCCGTTGATGCTCTGCTTTAACACGACGACAAACGTCGCAATTAGCAATGTATTGAGCGATTTCTCTCTTCATCCTAGTCCACCAAAACCTCTGGCGTAGGTCTTGATACATTTTAGTACTACCGGGATGAATGGTGGGAGGGGATTCATGAGCTTCCTTAAGGATCAGCCGCCTCAGGTTTCGTGCCTTTCGAACCACTAGGCGATTTCCAAAGTATACGACACCTTGATCATCAATGGAGAAACAATTCGTGACTCCTTTCTTAATGTTTCTCTTAATACGGGAGATTCCCGGATCTACCTTCTGTGCCTTGATGATCTGATCCGTAAGGATAGGTTTCGCCACCAGGGTGGATAGGAATCCTCGAGGAACAATGTGAAGATTAAGCTTACGAAATTCCTCATGGAGAAGTGGTTGACTTTGTTGTAACAGCAGGTTGTTACAATAGGATTTATGACTTAGTGCATCAGCCATGACATTGGCTTTGCCCGGGGTGTAAGTTATTCCTAAGTCATAATCCGAGATCAACTCGACCCAACATCATTGCCTGAGATTCAAATCCGGTTGGGTGAAGATATATTTCAAACTTTGGTGATCGGTGAAGATCTCGCAACGATTACCGAGAAGGTAATGTCGCCAAGTTTTGAGTGCATGGACTACAGCTGCAAGCTCTAGATCATGTGTGGGATAATTTTCCTCATGTGGGTGTAATTGCCGTGAAGCATAGGCAATTACCTGACGATCTTGCATGAGTATGCAACCTAGTCCTTGTCGCAAGGCGTCACAATAGATAATAAAGTCCTTGGAGAAATCTGGTGGTACCAGTACGGGAGCAGATGGCAGGCATCTTTTCAGTTCCTGGAAGCTAAACTCGCACTATGGAGTCCACTCGAACTTTTTATCTTTCTTGAGGAGTTCAGTTAGAGGTTTAGCAACCTTGGAGAAATTCTCGACGAAGCGGCGGCAATAGCTCGCTAGGCCAAGGAAGCTCCGAACTTGCTTGACCGTCTCAGGTGGAGTCCAATCAAGGACGGCTTGAACTCGCTCGGGATTGACAGCAATACCCTTACCAGAGATTACATGGCCTAGATAGGTCACTTCTGGCAACCAAAATTCACACTTGGAGAATTTGGCATAAAGGCGATGCTCTCGAAGTTTCATCAATACCAGCCTTAGATGTTCGGCATGCTCCTCTTCATTCTTGGAGTAGATGAGTATGTCATCGAGGTATACTACGACGAATTTATCCAAGTACTCCATGAAGACCGAGTTCATTAACCGAGAGAAAGTAGCTGGGGCATTGGTTAAACCGAAGGACATAACGGTGTACTCGTATTGGCCATAACGAGTAACAAAGGCCGTTTTGGGAATGTCCCCGTTTCTGATTTTGATTTGATGGTAACCCAACCTCAAATCCATCTTGGAAAAGACTGAGGATCCAGCGAGCTAATCATATAGATCGTTGATCCTGGGAAGCGGATATTTGTTCTTGATGGTGACCAAGTTGACAGGTCGGTAATCTACAACCATTCGATCCGTTCCATCCTTCTTCTTGACGAAGAGGACGGGGCAAGCCCAGGGAGAGGAACTAGGATGGATGAAACCCTTTTTCAAGGACTCATCGAGTTGGTTCTTAAGCTCGGCTAGTTCTAAGGGTGCCATCTTGTAGGGTCTTCTAGAAATTGGAATGGTTCCTGGAACAAGGTCTATCACAAACTCGACATCCCTGTCAGGTGGAACACCTGGCAGTTCCTCTGGAAAGACATCCGGAAAATCTCGGACTACCGGAACATCCTCAAGGTCTGGAAGGGGGTTGGCATTTAGGGAGTAAAGCTGGCGCTTGGCCACTCGAGTTAAGACATTGACCATCTTGCCCGATGGGTGAGTAAGTTGAACGGTTCTAGTGGCACAATCAATCTTAGCATAATGAGCTGACATCCAGTTCATACCCAAAATGATGTTTATGTCCGAGGACTTGAGAGCTATTAAGGATGCAAGGAAGACAAGTCTATCGACAAGAATTTCGTTCCCATGGCTTACTCTAGAAGTTTGCCATCTAGAGCCAGGGGTTTGAATTTCCATGGTAGAGGGCATGTCACAGAATGTGGTGTTATGCAATCGAGCATAGTTCTCGGATATGAATGAATGAGATGCTCCAGTATCGAAAAGAACAGATGTCGGATGGCAATTAACAAGGAGCGTACCAAGGACGACGTTAGGATCCTCATGAGCCTCCTCGGCTGAAACATAGTTGACATGGCCACGTGTAGTAGTGACCGGCTTGGCGAATAATGTCTTTCCCACGGGCTTACCACGGCCAACGGACTTTCCAGTTTGATTGGGGTTGTTGTTCTTGGGACACTCTCGGCTATAGTGACCCGGCTCTCCACACTTGAAGCATGTCACCACATTGGGGCGTGGACCATAGGGCTTGGGCGGTGCAAACTGCTAGTTGGGACGAGGCGCCTCAAAGGATGGCCTCGGAATGAACCTGGGTGGCAGTGTCGTGCTTGGGATCCACACCCGGCGCTTCTGAGCTCCAGAGCCGGATGAAGAGCCAAAATCACGTGAGTGCTTGCGTGAAGTGTCATAATCAGTCTGGCCTGTCTCAGCACTGATGGCTTTATTGACCAACTTCTGAAAGGAGGTGCACTCGTGCAGACGAAGATCGCGGCGAAGCTCAAAGCTGAGTCCCTTGCAGAACCTTGCCTGCTTCTTAGCGTCGGTAGATACCTCTTCGGGAGCATAACGTGCCAGATTCCCAAATTCATGACTATATGCATCCACATTCAGTCTTCCTTGGGTGAAATTGCAGAATTCCTCCCTCTTGCGATCCATGAGACCTTCCGGAATGTGATGCTCACGGAAAGCTTCACTGAATTCAGCCCAAGTAGTGATTTGGCCGACCGGCCGCATAGCTTCAATTTTTTCCCACCAGAGGCTAGCAGGGCCTTCGAGGTGATAGGTAGCATAGGTAACCTTGTCGGCTTCGGCTACGTTGGCAGAACGTAGCTTGTGGGTGATGCTGCGAAGCCAGTCATCTGCGTCGAGGGGCTCGACGGAATGGTTAAACTTTGGTGGGTATAGCTTGATAAAGTCATTGATTGACACCAAGTCATTTCGCGGATGGCGTGCAGTGTTCTGCTCAATCCGCTCCAGCAGGCGGTTAGTCTCATGCTTGTTTCTTTCCGCCTCCAGCATCACTTCGGCCAGAGAAGGCGGGTGAGGCAGATTTTCACCCCTAGCTGCACTGGCTTCCCCCTGCTCCGGGGCAGCAGGGTTGCTGTAGGTGTTGACCATACTAGAAGAAAACAAGACAACGGTTTAGATAAGGATGGCTCAAACTTAGCAAGGAGGTGCAGAATGTAATGGATAACATGGAATGCAGAGATGTTCATCCGTATGTCATGGTAATTTAAAACTGCCATATATATACCAACGGTCATACACATCATACATAGTTTAGTACAAGCCCAGGCTACAGTACAACTATGATGAAAGACGTTACATCTCATCGGAGGCATTCCAAGCTCCTATACATTATTTGTCTACACCTCCGGAATTGATTACACACAAAGTCATATTCCACAAGTCACGCAGGACAGTGGAGATACAACTATTACAATACTAGTGATACTACTACTAACTCAGACAGCTCCGTAGTAGTCCTCATAGAAGTCACCTCCATAGCTTGGAAGTTCAACGTGATCATCCGGGAACAGACGGTCCTGAGGAGCTTGTGGACCAAAGGGGCTAGGATGAGGTCTTGGACCAACAAACGGTGGCCTGTGAGGACCATGGGGTGGGGTGATGCCTCCCACATCACGCCAATCCACCATGTCTGGAAGAGCAGATCTCACAGGATACAGATCCCTTGTATCCATACATCCAGCTTGCACCGCGGGTGCAAACCGAGTCAATGTGGCCCAATGATCAGCACGGGTATTGAAAAGCTCCAGCCTCAAGGCCCGATTCTCTCGGCCCTTATCTTCGAGCATCTCGGCAGTGGTATGAGTTAATGAGTCCTCCTGAGTGGAGTCAGCATAGATAGCCTGAAGATACCCTTGCGCTCCCGGAAGTGAAGCTGGCATGTAACGGAAGTCGGTGTTCCGAAGCAGGCCAGTCCGAACTCGCATGATGGTCATCATGGAATAGGCAGCATCCTGCACAGCCATCTCAACAGTAACCCCGAGTCCATAGGAACAGTGAAGGGGCTTGGTAGATCCAGGATAAGAAGGAAATATCCTGACGGTGCAGAAATATTGTCTTTGATTAAAGTCTCGGAATTGCTCTTTGATGGTGTATTCGGGATACCAACGGTAACCCGTCTCGATCATTACCCATACTAACATAGCAGTATGACCGGGCACGTCGAGGCACCGGGTCAGGCGAACCACTTGGTTTTGAACACGGTTGGCCATCTGAAAGCACAACCACAATGCAAAGACATTAGAATTTCTAGGGAAAATTGGACAGAATAACAATTGTAAATGCTCAGAAAAAGATTTGAGACATCCACAACAGTTTGCAATACCACTCAACAACATCATATCAAGGTTCTGATCCAATTAGCAGCATACTAAAAATAGTACAAACTGAACTGGGGCTTGTAACAACAATCCTATAAGCTACTACGGATTAGTAACACGTGAACCTGGTAGAAGAAGAGAGCCTAGTCCTTAACCCACGTTGAATGAGAAGAGAATGACTCAGATCAGAGGGCATAAGGTAAAGGAGTAAAAGAGCCTTACGTTCCCTCCCAGAATCAATTCCCCTACATATAACTAAAGCATTTCTAGACTCGACATCGACCAGTTTGGCTCAATGAACCTACAGGCAGTCCGGCTCTAATGCCAACGCTGTCAGGACCCCGATTCCAAGTCACATCGATCTAGCCGGTAACACCTCATATCACTTTGCAGCCTCACGCACGGTATCCCACGGGTGACGCCTTACCATGGCCCGGGACCGTTTGCGTCTTTTCGCTCACGTATATGATAGTGTTGTTGGGGAACGTAGTAATTTTTAAATTTTCCTACGCACACTCAAGATCATGGTGATGCATAGCAACGAGAGGGGAGAGTGTGATCTACGTACCCTTGTAGATCGACAACGGAAGCATTGACACAACGTAGAGGAAGTAGTCGTACGTCTTCCCGATCCGACCGATCCAAGCACCGTTACTCCGGCACCTCCGAGTTCTTAGCACACGTACAGCTCGATGATGATCCCCGGGCTCCGATCCAGCAAAGCGTCGGGGAAGAGTTCCGTCAACACGATGGCGTGGTGACGATGATGATGTTCTACCGGCGCAGGGCTTCGCCTAAGCGCTGCAACGATATGACCGAGGTGGAATATGGTGGAGGGGGCACCGCACACGGCTAAGGAACGATCACGAGGATCAACTTGTGGATCTAGGGGTGCCCCCCTGCCCCTGTATATAAAGGAGCAAGGGGGAGGCCGGCCGGCCCTTGGTGTGCCAAGGAGAGGGGGGAGTCCTTCTCCTAGTGGGAGTAGGACTCCCCTTTCCTAGTCCAACTAGGAAGGAAGAGGGGGAAGGAAAGAGAGGGAGAGGGAGAGGGAAAGGGAAAGGGGGGCCGCACCCCCCCCTCCTAGTCCAATTCAAACTCCCCATGGGGGGCGCGCCACCTCCTAGGCTGCAGCCCTCTCTCTCCCCTCAGGCCCACTAAGGCCCAATACTTCCCCGGGGGGTTCCGGTAACCCCTCCGGCACTCCGGTTTTTCTCCGAAATTACCCGGAACAATTCCGGTGTCCGAATATAGCCGTCCAATATATCAATCTTTATGTCTCGACCATTTCGAGACTCCTCGTCATGTCTGTGATCACATCCGGGACTCCGAACAAACTTCGGTACATCAAAATTGCATAAACTCATAATAACTGTCATCGTAACTTTAAGCGTGCGGACCCTACGGTTCAAGAACAATGTAGACATGACCGAGACACGTCTCCGGTCAATAACCAATAGTGGGACCTGGATGCCCATATTGGCTCCTACATATTCTATGAAGATCTTTATCGGTCAGACCGCATAACATCATACGTTGTTCCCTTTGTCATCGGTATGTTACTTGCCCGAGATTCGATCGTCGGTATCCAATACCTAGTTCAATCTCGTTACCGGCAAGTCTCTTTACTCGTTCCATAATACATCATCTCACAACTAACATATTAGTTGTAATGCTTGCAAGGCTTATGTGATGTGCATTACCGAGAGGGCCCAGAGATACCTCTCCGACAATCGGAGTGACAAATCCTAATCTCGAAATACGCCAACCCAACATCTACTTTTGGAGACACCTGTAGAGCACCTTTATAATCACCCATTTACGTTGTGACGTTTGGTAGCACACAAAGTGTTCCTCCGGCAAATGGGAGTTGCATAATCTCATAGTCATAGGAACATGTATAAGTCATGAAGAGAGCAATAGCAACATACTAAACGATCGGGTGCTAAGCTAATGGAATGGGTCATGTCAATCAGATCATTCAACTAATGATGTGATCTCGTTAATCAAATAACAACTCTTTGTTCATGGTTAGGAAACATAACCATCTTTGATTAACGAGCTAGTCAAGTAGAGGCATACTAGTGACACTCTGTTTGTCTATGTATTCACACATGTATTATGTTTCCGGTTAATACAATTCTAGCATGAATAATAAACATTTATCATGATATGAGGAAATAAATAATAACTTTATTATTGCCTCTAGGGCATATTTCCTTCAGTCTCCCACTTGCACTAGAGTCAATAATCTAGATTACACATTAATGATTCTAACACCCATGGAGCCTTGGTGCTGATCATGTTTTGCTCATGGAAGTGGCTTAGTCAACGGGTCTGCTACATTTAGATCCGTATGTATCTTGCAAATCTCTATGTCTCCCACCTGGACTAGATCCCGGATGGAATTGAAGCGTCTCTTGATGTGTTTGGTTCTCTTGTGAAATCTGGATTCCTTTGCCAAGGCAATTGCACCAGTATTGTCACAAAAGATTTTCATTGGACCCAATGCACTAGGTATGACACCTAGATCGGATATGAACTCCTTCATCCAGACTCCTTCGTTTGCTGCTTCCGAAGCAGCTATGTACTCCGCTTCACATGTAGATCCCGCCACGACACTTTGTTTAGAACTGCACCAACTGACAGCTCCACCGTTTAATGTAAACACGTATCCGGTTTGCGATTTAGAATCGTCCGGATCAGTGTCAAAGCTTGCATCAACGTAACCGTTTACGATGAGCTCTTTGTCACCTCCATATACGAGAAACATATCCTTAGTCCTTTTCAGGTACTTCAGGATGTTCTTGACCGCTGTCCAGTGATCCACTCCTGGATTACTTTGGTACCTCCCTGCTATACTTATAGCAAGGCACACATCAGGTCTGGTACACATCAGGTCTGGTACACAGCATACATGATAGAGCCTATGGCTGAAGCATAGGGAACATCTTTCATTTTCTCTCTATCTTCTGCAGTGGTCGGGCCTTGAGTCCTACTCAATTTCACACCTTGTAACACTGGCAAGAACCCTTTCTTTGCTTGATCCATTTTGAACTTCTTCAAAATTTTGTCAAGGTATGTGCTTTGTGAAAGTCCAATTAAGCGTTTTGATCTATCTCTATAGATCTTAATGCCTAATATGTAAGCAGCTTCACCGAGGTCTTTCATTGGAAAACTCTTATTCAAGTATCCCTTTATGCTATCCAGAAATTCTATATCATTTCCAATTAGTAATATGTCATCCACATATAATATCAGAAATGCTACAGAGCTCCCACTCACTTTCTTGTAAATACAGGCTTCTCCAAAAGTCTGTACAAACCCAAATGCTTTGATCACACTATCAAAGCGTTTATTCCAACTCCGAGAGGCTTGCACCAGTCCATAAATGGATCGCTGGAGCTTGCACACTTTGTTAGCTCCCTTTGGATCGATAAAACCTTCTGGTTGCATCATATACAACTCTTCTTCCAGAAATCCATTCAGGAATGCAGTTTTTACATCCATTTGCCAAATTTCATAATCATAAAATGCGGCAATTGCTAACATGATTTGGACAGACTTAAGCATCGCTATGGGTGAGAAGGTCTCATCGTAGTCAATCCCTTGAACTTGTCGAAAACCTTTTGCGACAAGTCGAGCTTTGTAGACAGTAACATTACCGTCAGCGTCAGTCTTCTTCTTGAAGATCCATTTATTCTCAATTGCTTGCTGATCATCGGGCAAGTCAACCAAAGTCCACACTTTGTGTTCTCATACATGGATCCCATCTCAGATTTCATGGCTTCAAGCCATTTTGCGGAATCTGGGCTCACCATCGCTTCTTCATAGTTCGTAGGTTCATCATGATCTAGTAGCATGACTTCCAGAACAGGATTACCGTACCACTCTGGTGCGGATCTTACTCTGGTTGATCTACGAGGTTCAGTAGTATCTTGTTCTGAAGTTTCATGATCATTATCATTAGCTTCCTCACTAATTGGTGTAGGTGTCACAGAAACAGTTTTCTGTGATGCACTACTTTCCAATAAGGGAGCAGGTACAGTTACCTCGTCAAGTTCTACTTTCCTCCCACTCACTTCTTTCGAGAGAAACTCCTTCTCTAGAAAGTTTCCGAATTAGCAACAAAAGTCTTGCCTTCGGATCTGTGATAGAAGGTGTATCCAATAGTCTCCTTTGGATATCCTATGAAGACACATTTCTCCGATTTGGGTTCGAGCTTATCAGGTTGAAGCTTTTTCACATAAGCATCGCAGCCCCAAACTTTCAGAAACGACAACTTTGGTTTCTTGCCAAACCATAGTTCATAAGGCGTCGTCTCAACGGATTTTGATGGTGCCCTATTTAACGTGAATGCGGCCGTCTCAAAGCATAACCCCAAAACGATAGCGGTAAATCAGTAAGAGACATCATAGATCGCACCATATCTAGTAAAGTACGATTACGACGTTCCGGACACACCATTACGCTGTGGTGTTCCGGGTGGCGTGAGTTGCGAAACTATTCCGCATTGTTTCAAATGTACACCAAACTCGTAACTCAAATATTCTCCTCCATGATCAGATCATAGAAACTTTATTTTCTTGTTACGATGATTTTCAACTTCACTCTGAAATTCTTTGAACTTTTCAAATGTTTCAGACTTATGTTTCATTAAGTAGATATACCCATATCTGCTTAAATCATCTGTGAAGGTGAGAAAATAACGATATCCGCCACGAGCCTCAACGTTCATTGGACCACATACATCTGTATGTATGATTTCCAATAAATCTGTTGCTCTCTCCATAGTACCGGAGAACGGCGTTTTAGTCATCTTGCCCATGAGTCACGGTTCGCAAGTACCAAGTGATTCATAATCAAGTGGTTCCAAAAGTCCATCAGTATGGAGTTTCTTCATGCGCTTTACACCGATATAACCTAAACGGCAGTGCCACAAATAAGTTGCACTATCATTATCAACTCTGCATCTTTTGGCTTCAACATTATGAATATGTGTATCACTACTATCGAGATTCATCAAAAATAGACCACTCTTCAAAGGTGCATGACCATAAAAGATATTACTCATATAAATAGAACAACCATTATTCTCTGATTTAAATGAATAACCGTCTCGCATCAAACAAGATCCAGATATAATGTTCATGTTCAACGCTGGCACCAAATAACAATTATTTAGTTCTAATACTAATCCCGAAGGTAGATGTAGAGGTAGCGTGCCGACCGCGATCACATCGACTTTGGAACCATTTCCCACGCGCATCGTCACCTCGTCCTTTGCCAGTGTTCGCTTAATCCGTAGTCCCTGTTTCGAGTTGCAAATATTAGCAACAGAACCAGTATCAAATACCCAGGTGCTACTGCGAGCTCTAGTAAGGTACACATCAATAACATGTATATCACATATACCTTTGTTCACCTTGCCATCCTTCTTATCCGCCAAATACTTGGGGCAGTTCCGCTTCCAGTGACCAGTCTGCTTGCAGTAGAAGCACTCAGTTTCAGGCTTTGGTCCAGACTTAGGTTTCTTCTCTTGAGCAGCAACTTGCTTGCTGTTCTTCTTGAAGTTCCCCTTCTTTTTCCCTTTGCCCTTTTTCTTGAAACTAGTGGTCTTGTTGACCATCAACACTTGATGCTCCTTCTTGATTTCTACCTCCGCAGCTTTCAGCATTGCGAAGAGCTCGGGAATAGTCTTATTCATCCCTTGCATATTATAGTTCATCACGAAGCTCTTGTAGCTTGGTGGCAGTGATTGGAGAATTCTGTCAATGACGCAATCATCTGGAAGATTAACTCCCAATTGAATCAAGTGATTATTATACCCAGACATTTTGAGTATATGCTCACTGACAGGACTGTTCTCCTCCATCTTGCAGCTATAGAACTTATTGGAGACTTCATATCTCTCAATGCGGGCATTTGCTTGAAATATTAATTTCAACTCCTGGAACATCTCATATGCTCCATGATGTTCAAAACATCGTTGAAGTCCCGATTCTAAGACGTAAAGCATGGCACACTGAACTATCGAGTAGTCATCAGCTTCGCTCTGCCAGACGTTCATAACATCTGGTGTTGCTCCAGCAGCAGGCCTGGCACCCAGCGGTGCTTCTAGGACGTAATTCTTCTGTGCAGCAATGAGGATAATCCTCAAGTTACGGACCCAGTCCGTGTAATTTCTACCATCATCTTTCAACTTTGCTTTCTCAAGGAATGCATTAAAATTCAATGGAACAACAGCACGGGCCATCTATCTACAATCAACATAAACAAGCAAGATACTATCAGGGACTAAGTTCATGATAAATTTAAGTTCAATTAATCATATTACTTAAGAACTCCCACTTAGATAGACATCCCTCTAATCTTCTAAGTGATCACGTGATCCAAATCAACTAAACCATAACCGATCATCACGTGAAATGGATTAGTCTTCAATGGTGAACATCATTATGTTGATCATATCTACTATATGATTCACGCTCGACCTTTCGGTCTCCGTGTTCCGAGGCCATATCTGCATATGCTAGGCTCGTCAAGTATAACCCGAGTATTCCGCGTGTGCAAAACTGGCTTGCACCCGTTGTAGATGGACGTAGAGCTTATCACACCCGATCATCATGTGATGTCTGGGCACGACGAACTTTGGCAACGGTGCATACTCAGGGAGAACACTTCTTGATAATTAGTGAGAGATCATCTTATAATGCTACCGTCAATCAAAGCAAGATAAGATGCATAAAAAATATAAACATCACATGCAATCAATATAAGTGATATGATATGGCCATCATCATCTTGTGCTTGTGATCTCCATCTCCGAAGCACCGTCATGATCACCATCGTCACCGGCGCGACACCTTGATCTCCATCGTAGCATCGTTGTCGTCTCGCCAATCTTATGCTTCTACGACTATCGCTACCGCTTAGTGATAAAGTAAAGCATTACAGGACGATTGCATTGCATACAATAAAGCGACAACCATATGGCTCCTGCCAGTTGCCGATAACTCGGTTACATAACATGATCATCTCATACAATAAAATTTAGCATCATGTCTTGACCATATCACATCACAACATGCCCTGCAAAAACAATTTAGACGTCCTCTACTTTGTTGTTGCAAGTTTTACGTGGCTGCTACGGGCTTAAGCAAGAACCAATCTTACCTACGCATCAAAACCACAACGATAGTTTGTCAAGTTGGTGCTGTTTTAACCTTCGCAAGGATCGGGCGTAGCCACACTCGGTTCAACTAAAGTTGGAGAAACTGTCACCCGCAAGCCACCTCTGTGCAAAGCACGTCGGGAGAACCGGTCTCGCGTAAGCGTACGCGTAATGTTGGTCCGGGCCGCTTCATCCAACAATACCGCCGAACCAAAGTATGACATGCTGGTAAGCAGTATGACTTATATCGCCCACAACTCACTTGTGTTCTACTCGTGCATATAACATCAAACCATAAAACCTAGGCTCGGATGCCACTGTTGGGGAACGTAGTAATTTCAAAATTTTCCTACACACACGCAAGATCATGGTGATGCATAGCAACGAGAGGGGAGAGTGTGATCTACGTACCCTTGTAGATCGACAACGGAAGCGTTGACACAACATAGAGGAAGTAGTCGTATGTCTTCCCGATCCGACTGATCCAAGCACCGTTACTCCGGCACCTCCGAGTTCTTAGCACACGTACAGCTCGATGATGATCCCCGGGCTCCGATCCAGCAAAGCGTCGGGGAAGAGTTCCATCAGCACGACGGCGTGGTGACGATGATGATGTTCTACCGGAGCAGGGCTTCGCCTAAGCGCTGCAACGATATGACCGAGGTGGAATATGGTGGAGGGGGGCACCACACACGGCTAAGGAACGATCACGAGGATCAACTTGTGTGTCTAGGGGTGCCCCCTGCCCCCGTATATAAAGGAGCAAGGGGGAGGCCGGCCAGCCCTTGGTGTGCCAAGGAGAGGGGGGAGTCCTTCTCCTAGTGGGAGTAGGACTCCCCTTTCCTAGTCCAACTAGGAAGGAAGAGGGGGGAGGAAAGAGAGGGAGAGGGAGAGGGAAAGGGGGGCCGCGCCCCCCCCCCTCCTAGTCCAATTCAGACTCCCCATGGGGGGGCGCACCACCTCCTAGGCTGCAGCCCTCTCTCTCCCCTCAGGCCCACTAAGGCCCAATACTTCCCCGGGGGGTTCCGGCAACCCCTCCGGCACTCCGGTTTTTCTCCGAAATTACCTGGAACAATTCCGGTGTCCGAATATAGCCGTCCAATATATCAATCTTTATGTCTCGACCATTTCGAGACTCCTCGTCATGTCCATGATCACATCCGGGACTCCGAAAAAACTTCGGTACATCAAAATTGCATAAACTCATAATAACTGTCATCGTAACTTTAAGCGTGCGGACCCTACGGTTCGAGAATAATGTAGACATGACCGAGACACGTCTCCGGTCAATAACCAATAGCGGGACCTGGATGCCCATATTTTCTCCTACATATTCTACGAAGATCTTTATCGGTCAGACCGCATAACAACATACGTTGTTCCCTTTGTCATCGGTATGTTACTTGCCCGAGATTCGATCGTCGGTATCCAATACC
The DNA here is from genome assembly GCF_003073215.2 of Triticum urartu. Taxonomy (NCBI): domain Eukaryota; kingdom Viridiplantae; phylum Streptophyta; class Magnoliopsida; order Poales; family Poaceae; genus Triticum; species Triticum urartu. The sequence continues at coordinate 537,104,018 of NC_053027.1, read as the reverse complement.
TAGTTCAATCTCGTTACCGGCAAGTCTCTTTACTCGTTCCATAATACATCATCTCACAACTAACATATTAGTTGTAATGCTTGCAAGGCTTATGTGATGTGCATTACCGAGAGGGCCCAGAGATACCTCTCCGACAATCGGAGTGACAAAATCCTAATCTTGAAATACGCCAACCCAACATCTACCTCTGGAGACACCTGTAATGCTCCTTTATAATCACCCAGTTACGTTGTGACGTTTGGTAGCACACAAAGTGTTCCTCCGATAAATGGGAGTTGCATAATCTCATAGTCATAGGAACATGTATAAGTCATGAAGAAAGCAATAGCAACATACTAAACGATCGGGTGCTAAGCTAATGGAATGGGTCATGTCAATCAGATCATTCAACTAATGATGTGACCTCGTTAATCAAATAACAACACTTTGTTCATGGTTAGGAAACATAACCATCTTTGATTAACGAGCTAGTCAAGTAGAGGCATACTAGTGACACTAAGTTTGTCTATGTATTCACACATGTATTATGTTTCCGGTTAATACAATTCTAGCATGAATAATAAACATTTATCATGATATAAGGAAATAAATAATAACTTTATTATTGCCTCTAGGGCATATTTCCTTCAAGCAGTCTCCCCTTCCCGGTAGGTCAAGCTGGAGGTCCTCAAATCCCTCCGTTATTTCATCCACCATCACCCTAGCATATCCTTCTGGAATCGGCCGGCAGTGAAAAGTTGCGCCGGGTTCAGTAGGATAAACAGAGCCAACAGCCGCCTTGACCTTCAAATTCATCCATTGCGTCATAAGGTGGCAATTTTGAGACTCCGTGATAGCATCCACGGGATAGCTGGCAGGAGTCGTCAAGGCATGCTCCGGCTGAAGCAGCTCAGTGGAAGCCACGCTGCTTCTGCGCTGAGATGGCGGGGTAGCTTCGGGGGAAGCTTCGGCAGTACGTTTGCTGCGATTTGCTTCTCGTTCCTCTATCGTGTCTACCCTTGCTTGCACCGCCTGCATTTGGGTCTGCTGCACTTTTTTCCTCCTCTCATGGGATTTGTAACCGCCTGCGTCCGGAAACCCAACCTTCCACGGAATGGAGCCTGGCGTGCCTCGTGTCCGTCCAGGGTTCTCAGGATTCCCGAGGGCCATTGTGAGCTCGTCGTTCTCTCTGTCTGGAAAGAACGTCCCTTGCTGCGCTGCTTCAATATACTGCTTAAGCTTCCTGACTGGTATGTCCATTTGATCGTTCGTCCAAATGCACTTCCCGGTTACAGGGTCCAAGGTTCCACCAGCCCCGAAGAACCAAGTCCGGCAACGGTCTGGCCAGTTAATTGTCTCTGGTTCGATCCCTTTATCAACTAGATCATTCTCAGTCTTGGCCCACTTAGGCCGGGCTACGAGGTAGCCACCTGACCTCGTGCGATGGTGAAGCTTCTTCTTCGCAGCATTTTGCTTGTTTGTCGCCGACATCTTCTTACTCTTTTCCGATGTCTTGTGGGCCACAAATGCGGGCCAGTGATCTCTGATCTTCTCATATCTGCCCTTGAATTCTGGTGTCTCATTATTTTCGACAAACTTATTCAGCTCTTTCTTCCACCTCCTGAATAGTTCTGCCATCCTCTTAAGAGCAAAAGACTTGATTAATTGCTTTTTAACTGGGTTCTCTGGATTATCCTCTGGCGGTAGGGTGAAATTTGACTTCAGCTCAGTCCAAAGATCATTTTTCTGCATATCATTGACATAAGACACCTCAGGGTCTTCTGTAGCCGGCTTAAACCATTGCTGGATGCTTATCGGGATCTTGTCCCTAACCAGAACCCCGCACTGAGCAACAAATGCGTTCTTTGTTCGGATGGGTTCAATCAGTTGGCCGTCGGGCGTGATTGCTATGATCTCAAACTTTTCATCCGAGCTCAACTTTTTCTTCGGGCCTCGTCTCTTTACCGAAGTTGTGCTCGATCCGGAGGGCTAGAAAAAAGAACAAAGACTTAATTAATATGTGTACATACCAAAACAATGAATGCATCAATCAGCTAGTCAGCACAGGCTTAACTAATATATATACCTGGCCGGACTCGGTTCGGTCACCGGAGCCGTCATCATGGTCTCCTTCTTGCACCGGCATGGGTACCCGGAGCCGTCCTCATGTTCTTCTTGCACCGGCATGTACCGTAGCCAGCCTTCTTCACCCTCTCTTCCACACCATCGGTGTCGTTGAGAAACAAACGAGACGGCATCACTTCCTTCTGCAGATGTCCCTCAACAACGCTTCTTTTGCTTCGTCTCGGGCGTGTCCATAGTTTCTACAAATATTTACAACATGGCAATTATTATTCAAACATGACAGATGGATATATTAGTGGGCAAACGTAGAACTAGCTACCTAATCATAGTAAGAGAATCATATATATTAATTAGTGCCTCGACGCTGCTTCTCTAGGGTTTGGGGTGGCCTTGACAACGCTTCAAGGGTTTTGGGGTGGCCTCGGAGAACCGCTTCAAGAGGGTAATATCGACCCCCATGTGTTGAAGCTATCGGAGGGGGTATATATCGACAACGACGACACTACATCTATGTCCCTCGACGACCCTCGTTTCCCGATAAAAAAAGAGGAAGAAGAAGAAAAAAGAGGAGAAGAAAGAATAGAGGAGAAGAACTCCTCTATTCTTTCTTCTCCTCTTTTTTTTCTTCTTTCTCTTCTTTTTTTATCCTCTTCTTCCTCTCATGTTCGAGAGCATCGCCGAGGGGTCGGGAGGTTGCCTAGTGTCAAAGGATTCAACAAAACCATGTCTTCATCATTAGGCGAAAGTAACATGTGCATGATGGTACGAAGCTCTCCAAAGTTATTTTGGAACGGAGTCCTAGATAGGATAATTCGCTTTTTGGTACAAAGTTCAGCAAGAACCTTCCAAATATCGTTATTTGGAAGGCCTTTGCTGAAATTCATACAAAAAGGCAAATTATCCTATCCGGGACACCATTCCAAAATAACTTTGGAGGACTTCGTCATGCCCTGGTTACTTCCGGCTAATGATGAAGCCATGGATTTCTTCAATACTTTGACACTAGGAAACCTCTCTCGACCCCTCGGCGATCCTCGACCCCTCGAACCCTCGACGACCCTGGAACCCTCGACCCCTCGGCGATCCTCTTCTTCCTCTCATGTTCGAAGAGGATCGCCAAGGGGTCGGGAGGTTGCCTAGTGTCAAAGGATTCAACAAAACCATGTCTTCATCATTAGGCGAAAGTAACAGGTGCATGATGGTACGAAGCTCTCCAAAGTTATTTTGGAACGGAGTCCTAGATAGGATAATTCGCTTTTTGGTACAAAGTTCAGCAAGAACCTTCCAAATATCGTTATTTGGAAGGCCTTTGCTGAAATTCATACAAAAAGGCAAATTATCCTATCCGGGACACCATTCCAAAATAATTTGGAGGACTTTGTCATGCCCTGTGGTTACTTCCGGCTAATGATGAAGCCATGGATTTCTTCAATACTTTGACACTAGGAAACCTCTCCTCGACCCCTCGGCGATCCTCGACCCCTCGAACCCTCGACGACCCTGGAACCCTCGACCCCTAGACGACCCTGGAACCCTCGACCCTCGACCCTATAGAACCCTCGAACCCTCGACCCTGAAACCCTCGACCCTTGACCCCTTAACGACCCTCGACCCTCTACCCTAGTTCCCGACCCTCGACCCCTCGGCGATCCTCGACACCCTCGTTCCCGATAAAAATTAAGAAGAAGAAGAAGAATAAGAAGAAGAAGAAAGAGGAGAAGAAGAAAGGAATAGCTAGAGGAGAAGATCGAAGAAAAAAAGAAGAAAAAAAGAGGAGAAGAAGAAAGGAATAGTGGAGAAGAAGAAAAAATAGAATATAATCTATTTTCTCTTCTTCTCCACTATTCCTTTCTTCTTCTCCTCTCTCTTTTTCTTCTTTTTTCTTCTTCTTATTTATTTCTCTCTTTTCCTCTCCTCTTCTTCTTTCTAAGTCATGCTTATATACACAGAGTATTGTCCCGGTTCGTACCCCTCTCGACCCCTCGTCCCTCTCTCGACCCCTCGACGACCCACGCCCTGATAACATTTTTTTCTCCCCTCGACCCCTCTCGGCCTCTCGTCCCCCTCTCGACCCTCATCATCATCTATCACCCCCTCGTTTTCTTTAGCATATATCCATGAACAAAAAAATAATTCATATATAGAAAAAATGCTATATGAACATACATACATATGAGCATATACAGAGAGCATATACATAGCCAAATCCATATACAGAGAGCATATACATACATACGTACATACATATGAGCATATACATACATACATAGCCAAATCCAAATACATATGAGCATATACATACACATATGAAAAAATTTATCACACATAGAGAGCAGTGGCGGCGGCGGCGATGGTCAGAACGATATGGATCGATGGGTAGGGGAGCTGTTGGGGAACGTAGCAGAAATTCAAAATTTTCCTACGTGTCACCAAGATCTATCTATGGAGAAACCAGCAACGATGGGAAGGAGAGTGCATCTACATACCCTTGTAGATCGCTAAGCGGAAGCGTTCAAGAGAACGGGGTTGAAGGAGTCGTACTCGTCGTGATCCAAATCACCGATGATCCTAGTGCCGAACGAACGGCACCTCCGTGTTCAACACACGTACAGCCCGGTGACGTCTCCCATGCCTTGATCCAGCAAGGAGAGAGGGAGAGGTTGAGGAAGACTCCATCCAGCAGCAGCACAACGGCGTGGTGGTGATGGAGGAGCGTGGCAATCCTACAGGGCTTCGCCAAGCACCACGGGAGAGGAGAAGGACTTGGGAGAGGGGGAGGGCTGCACCAAAGGCAAAGGTATGGCTGCCCTCCCACCCCCACACATATATATAGGGGCAAGGGAGAGGGGGGGCGCAGCCTTGGCCCTTCCTCCAAGGAAGGGTGCGGCTAGGGAGGAGTCCCTCCTCCCCAAGGCACCTCGGAGGTGCCTTCCCCTTTTAGGACTCTTCCTTTCCTTATCCCTTGGCGCATGGGCCTCTTGGGGCTGGTTCCCTTGGCCCATATAGGCCAAGGCGCACCCCCTTACAGCCCATGTGGCCCCCCGGGGCAGGTGGCCCCACCCGGTGGACCCCCGGGACCCTTCCGGTGGTCCCGGTACAATACCGGTGACCCCGAAACTTGTCCGGTGACCAAAACAGGACTTCCCATATATAAATCTTTACCTCCGGACCATTCCGGAACTCCTCGTGACGTCCGGGATCTCATCCGGGACTCCGAACAACATTCGGTAACCACATACAAACTTCCTTTATAACCCTAGCGTCATCGAACCTTAAGTGTGTAGACCCTACGGGTTCGGGAGACATGCAGACATGACCGAGACGTTCTCCGGTCAATAACCAATAGCGGGATCTGGATACCCATGTTGGCTCCCACATGTTCCATGATGATCTCATCGGATGAACCACGATGTCAAGGACTTAATCAATCCCGTATACAATTCCCTTTGTCTATCGGTACGATACTTGCCCGAGATTCGATCGTCGGTATCCCGATACCTTGTTCAATCTCGTTACCGGCAAGTCTCTTTACTCGTTCCATAACACATCATCCCGTGATCAACTCCTTGGTCACATTGTGCACATTATGATGATGTCCTACCGAGTGGGCCCAGAGATACCTCTCCGTCACACGGGGTGACAAATCCCAGTCTCGATTTGTGCCAACCCAACAGACACTTTCGGAGATACCCGTAGTGTACCTTTATAGCCACCCAGTTACGTTGTGACGTTTGGCACACCCAAAGCACTCCTACGGTATCCGGGAGTTGCACAATCTCATGGTCTAAGGAAATGATACTTGACATTAGAAAAGCTTTAGCATACGAACTACACGATCTAGTGCTATGCTTAGGATTGGGTCTTGTCCATCACATCATTCTCCTAATGATGTGATCCCGTTATCAACGACATCCAATGTCCATGGTCAGGAAACCGTAACCATCTATTGATCAACGAGCTAGTCAACTAGAGGCTTACTAGGGACATGGTGTTGTCTATGTATCCACACATGTATCTGAGTTTCCTATCAATACAATTCTAGCATGGATAATAAATGATTATCATGAACAAGGAAATATAATAATAATCAATTTATTATTGCCTCTAGGGCATATTTCCAACAGTCTCCCACTTGCACTAGAGTCAATAATCTAGTTCACATCGATATGTGATTAACACTCAAGGTCACATCCCCATGTGACTAACACCCAAAGAGTTTACTAGAGTCAATAATCTAGTTCACATTTACCATGTGATTAACACTCGATGAGTTCTGGGTTTGATCATGTTATGCTTGTGAGAGAGGTTATAGTCAACGGGTCTGAACCTTTCAGATCCGTGTGTGCTTTACAAATCTCTATGTCATCTCCTAGATGCAGCTACCACGTTCTATTTGGAGCTATTCCAAATAACTGTTCTACTATATGAATCCAGTTCACTACTCAGAATAATCTGGATTAGTGTCAAAGTTTGCATCGGCGTAACCCTTTACGACGAACTCTTTTACCACCTCCATAATCGAGAAAATTCCTTAGTCCACTAATTACTAAGGATAACTTTGACCGCTGTCCTGTGATCCATTCTTGGATCACTCTTGTACCCCTTGACTGACTCATGGCAAGGCACACTTCAGGTGCGGTACACAGCATAGCATACTGTAGAGCCTACGTCTTAAGCATAGGGGACGACCTTCGTCCTTTCTCTCTATTCTGCCATGGTCGAGCTTTAAGTCTTAACTTCATACCTTACAACTCAGGCAAGAACTCCTTCTTTGACTGATCCATCTTGAACACCTTCAAGATCATGTCAAGGTATGTGCTCATTTGAAAGTTCCATTAAGCGTTTTGATCTATCCTTATAGATCTTGATGCTCAATGCTCAAGCAGCTTAATCCAGGCTTTCCATTGAAAACACTTTCCAAATAACCCTATATGCTTTCCAGAAATTCTACGTCATTTCTGATCAACAATATGTCAACAACATATACTCATCAGAAATTCTATAGTGCTCCCACTCACTTCTTCAGAAATACAAGTTTCTCATAAACTTTGTATACACCCAAAATCTTTGATCATCTCATCAAAGCATACATTCCAACTCCGAGATGCTTACTCCTGTCCTGAGAAGGATAGCTGGAGCTTTGCATACTTATTAGCATCTTTCAGGATTGACAAAACCTTCCGGTTGTATCACATACAACCTTTCCTCAAGAAAAATTGTCGAGGAAACAATGTTTTGACATCCTATCTGCAAGATTTCATAAATAACGCAGTAATCGCTAATATAATTCCAACAAACTCTTAGCATCACTACGAGTGAGAAAGTCTCACCGTAGTCAACTCCTTGAACTTGTCGGAAAACATCTTAACGACAAGTCGAGCTTTCTTAATGGTGATACTTACCATCATTGTCCGTCTTCCTTTTAAAATCCATCTGTACTCAACAGCCTTACGACCATCGAGCTGTTCCGCCAAAGTCTACACTTTGTTTTCATACATGGATCCTCTCTCGGATTTTATGGCCTCGAGCCATTTATCGGAATCCGGGCCCACCATCGCTTCTCCATGGCTCGTAGGTTCATTGTTGTCTAGCAACATGACTTCCAAGACAGGATTACGTACCACTCTGAAGTAGTATGCATCCTTGTCATCCTACGAGGTTTGGGAGTGACTTGATCCGAAGTCTCATGATCAATATCATAAGCTTCCACTTCAATTGGTGTAGGTGCCACAGGAACAACTCTTTGTGCCCTGCTATACACTAGTTGAAGTGACGGTTCAATAACCTCATCAAGTCTCCACCATCCTCCCACTCAATTCCTTCGAGAGAAAAATTTTCTTGAGAAAGGACCTGATTCTAGAAACAATCCCTTATTGCTTTCGGATCTGGGACAGGAGGTATACCCAACTGTTTTGGGTGTCCTATGAAGATGCATTTATCCGCTTTGGGTTCGAGCTTATCAGCCTGAAACTTTTTCACATAAGCGTCGCAGCCCCAAACTTTTAAGAAATGACAGCTTAGGTTTCTCTAAACCATTGTTCATACGGTGTCATCTCATCGGAATTACATGGTGCCCTATTTAAAGTGAATGTGGTTGTCTCTAATGCCTAACCCATGAACTATCATGGTAATTCGATAAGAGACATCATGGTATGCATCATATCCAATAGGGTGCAGTTATGATGTACGGACACACCATCACACTATGGTGTTCCAGGCTGTATTAGTTGTGAAACGATTTCCACAATGTCTTAATTCTGTGCCAAACTCGTAATTCAGATATTCATCTCTATGATCATATCATAGATATTTTATCCTCTTGTCACGACGATCTTTCAACTTCACCCTGAAATTACTTGAACCTTTCAATAATTCAGACTCGTGATTCATCAAGTAAATATACTCAACATCTACTCAAATCATCTGTGAAGAACATAACGATATCCACTATACGCCTCAGCACTCATTGGACTGCACACATCAAAATGTGTTACTTCCAACGAGTTGCTATCTTGTTCCGTCTTACTAAAACGAGGCTTTCAGTCATCTTGCCCATGTGGTATGATTTGCATGTCTCAAGTGATTCAAGATCAAGTGAGTCCAAACGGTCCATTTGCATGGAGTTTCTTCATGCATATACACCAATAGACATGGTTCGCATGTCTCAAACTTTTCAAAACGAGTCAGCCCAAAGATCCATCAACATGGAGCTTCTTCATGCGTTTTATACCGATATGACTTAAGTGGCAGTGCCACAAGTAGGTGGTACTATCATTACTATCTTATATCTTTTGGCATGAACATGTGTATCACTATGATCGAGATTCAATAAACCATTCATTTTAGGTGCAAGACCATTGAAGATATTATTCAAATAAACAGAGTAACCATTATTCTCCTTAAATGAATAACCGTATTGCGATAGACATAACCCAATCACGTCTATGCTCAACGCAAACACCAAATAACAATTATTTAGGTTTAACACCAGTCTCGATGGTAGAGGGAGCGTGCGATGCTTGATCATATCAACATTGGAAACACTTCCAACACATATCGTCAGCTCACCTTTAGCTAGTCTCCGTTTATTCCATAGCTTTTATTTCGAGTTACTAACACTTAGCAACCAAACCGGTATCTAATACCCTGGTGCTACTAGGAGTACTAGTAAAGTACACATCAACACAATGTATATCCAATATACTTCTATCGACCTTGCCAGCCTTCTTATCTACCAAGTATCTAGGGTAATTCTGCTCCAGTGGTTGTTCCCCTTATTACAGAAGCACTTAGTCTCGGGGTTGGGTTCAACCTTGGGTTTCTTCACTAGAGCAGCAGCTGAATTGCCGTTTCATGAAGTATCCCTTCTTGCCCTTGCCCTTCTTGAAACTAGTGGTTTCACCAACCATCAAAAATTGATGCTCCTTCTTGATTTCTACTTTGGTGTCAAACATCGCGTATATCTCAAGGATCATCATATATGTCCCTGATATATTATAGTTCATCACGAAGCTCTAGCAGCTTGGTGGTAATGACTTCGGAGAAACATCACTATCTTATCTGGAAGATCAACTCCCACTCGATTCAAATGATTGTTGTACTCAGACAATCTGAGCACAAGCTCAACAATTGAGCTTTTCTCCCTTAGTTTGCAGGCTAAGAAAATCGTCGGAGGTCTTATACCTCTTGACGTGGGCACGAGCCCGAAATCCCAATTTCAGCCCTCGAAGCATCTCATATGTTTCGCGACGTTTCAAAACGTCTTCGGTGCCTCAACTCTAAACCGTTTAGCATTACGCACTGAACTATCATGTAGTCATCAAAACGTGTATGTCAGATGTTCGCAACATCCACAGACGACGTTCGAGGTTCAGCACACTGAGCGGTGCATTAAGGACACAAGCCTTCTATGAAGCAATGAGGACAATCCTCAGTTTACGGACCTAGTCCGCTTAATTGCTACTATCAACTTTCAACTAATTTTTCTCTAGGAACATAACTAAACAGTAGAACTAAAGCGCGAGCTACGACATAATTTGCGAAGACCTTTTGACTATGTTCAGGATAATTTAGTTCATCTTATGAACTCCCACTCAGATAGACATCCCTCTAGTCATCTAAGTGATTACATGATCCGAGTCAACTAGGCCATGTCCGATCATCACGTGAGACGGACTAGTCAACATCGGTGAACATCTTCATGCTAATCGTATCTACCATACGACTCATGCTCGAACTTTCGGTCTTCTGTGTTCCGAGGCCATGTCTGTACACATGCTAGGCTCGTCAAGTCAACCTAAGTGTTTGCATGTGTAAATCTTTCTTACACCCGTTGTATGTGAACGTTGGAATCAAACACCCGATCATCACGTGGTGCTTTGAAACAACGAACTATCGCAACGGTGCACAGTTAGGGGGAACACCTTCTTGAAATTTTAATGAGGGATCATCTTATTTACTACCGTTGTTCTAAGCAAACAAGATGCATAAACATGATAAACATCACATGCAATCAAATAGTGACATGATATGGCCAATATCATATTGCTCCTTTTGATCTCCATCTTCGGGGCTCCATGATCATCATCGTCACCGGCATGACACCATGATATCCATCATCATGATCTCCATCATCGTGTCTTCTTGAAGTTGTCTCGTCAACTATTACTTCTACTACTACAGCTAACGGTTAGCAATAAAGTAAAGTAATTACATGACGTTTATGTTGACACGCAGGTCATAAATAAATTAAGACAACTCCTATGGCTCCTGCCGGTTGTCATACTCATCGACATGCAAGTCGTGATTCCTATTACAAGAACATGATCATCTCATACATCACATATATCATTCATCACATCCTTTGGCCATATCACATCACATAGCATACCCTGCAAAAACAAGTTAGACGTCCTCTAATTGTTGTTTGCATGTTTTACGTGGCTGCTATGGGTTTCTAGCAAGAACGTTTCTTACCTACGCAAAGACCACAACGTGATATGCCAATTGCTATTTACCCTTCATAAGGACCCTGTTCGTCGAATCCGATCCGACTAAAGGGGGAGAGACAGAAACCCGCCAGCCACCTTATGCAACTAGTGCAAGTTTGTCGGTGGAACCGGTCTCAGTAAGCGTACGTGTAAGGTTGGTCCGGGCCGCTTCATCACACGATGCCGCCGAATCAAGATAAGACTAGTAACGGCAAGCATATTGAACAAAATCAACGCCCACAACTACTTTGTGTTCTACTCGTGCATAGAATCTACGCAATAGACCTAGCTCATGATGCCACTGTTGGGGAACGTAGCAGAAATTCAAAATTTTCCTACGTGTCACCAAGATCTATCTATGGAGAAACCAGCAACGAGGGGAAGGAGAGTGCATCTACATACCCTTGTAGATCGCTAAGCGGAAGCGTTCAAGAGAACGGGGTTGAAGGAGTCGTACTCGTCGTGATCCAAATCACCGATGATCCTAGTGCCGAACGGACGCCACCTCCGTGTTCAACACACGTACAGCCCGGTGACGTCTCCCATGCCTTGATCCAGCAAGTAGAGAGGGAGAGGTTGAGGAAGACTCCATCCAGCAGCAGCACAACGTCCTGGTGGTGATGGAGGAGCGTGGCAATCCTGCAGGGCTTCGCCAAGCACCACGGGAGAGGAGAAGGACTTGGGAGAGGGGGAGGGCTGCACCAAAGGCAAAGGTATGGCTGCCCTCCCACCCCCACACATATATATAGGGGCAAGGGAGAGGGGGGGCGCAGCCTTGGCCCTTCCTCCAAGGAAGGGTGCGGCTAGGGAGGAGTCCCTCCTCCCCAAGGCACCTCGGAGGGGCCTTCCCCTTTTAGAACTCTTCCTTTCCTTATCCCTTGGCGCATGGGCCTCTTGGGGCTGGTGCCCTTGGCCCATATAGGCCAAGGCGCACCCCCTTACAGCCCATGTGGCCCCCCGGGGCAGGTGGCCCCACCTGGTGGACCCCCGGGACCCTTCCGGTGGTCCCGGTACAATACCGGTGACCCCAAAACTTGTCCGGTGACCAAAACAGGACTTCCCATATATAAATCTTTACCTCCGGACCATTCCGGAACTCCTCGTGACGTCCGGGATCTCATCCGGGACTCCGAACAACATTCGGTAACCACATACAAACTTCCTTTATAACCCTAGCGTCATCGAACCTTAAGTGTGTAGACCCTACGGGTTCGGGAGACATGCAGACATGACCGAGACGTTCTCCGGTCAATAACCAATAGCGGGATCTGGATACCCATGTTGGCTCCCACATGTTCCA
>NC_053027.1:536921670-537090664 GCF_003073215.2 Triticum urartu | reverse complement strand
GCAAGAAAAGTAAACTAGCTAAAAGCTACACTAATTTTTTTTGGTTTTCTTAAGGTTTAACAAACACAGAAGAAGAAAGCAAGAAAAAGAAAATAAACTAGCATGGATATTACAGTGAAAAAGTATGAGCACCGACATCTAGCAATGAGTGTGTGAACATGAATGTAATGTCGGTGGGAAATACCTACTCCTCCAAGCTTAGGCTTTTGGCCTGAGTTGGTTTATTGCCACGGATGGACTGGCGGATATCCGTAGTTGTAGATGGGGTCGTACTGAGATGCAGCAGCTATCGCCTCCTGAGCTGCAGCGTGGCGGCGAGCTGCCTCCGCCCTCCTCTCGTACTCATCTGCCTCCTCTCTGGTAATAACATATCTTCCTTTTGCCTGATAATCAAAGAAGGCAGGAGCAGGGAGAGTAATACGGACAGCACAACGTCTGTCAAAGATTAAGCGATACTGGAGAGGTAATTCATTCCTCTCGACAAACTGGTGGTTAACCATAGCATTAAAGTCTAGGTAAGCAGGAGGCAATTCAATATCATCATTACGTATGGTTACACCAAGAAAATCAGCTAAGCGGGTGCATAAATTCCACGAAGAAATCTCCATTAAATCTATTATGATGCAACCTACGTGTAACAATGGCTCCCAAATTATAAGATTTGTCTTCTAACACAGCACTCCTAAAAATACTGAGGTCAGGGACACACATATGACATGCTTCATCTTTACCATTTATGCACCTACCTATGAAGAGAGCAAAATAATGTATAGCAGGAAAATGAATGCTCCCTATGATAGCTTGTGCTATATCTCTAGATTCCCCCACAGTTATACTGGCAAGAAAATTTCTAAATTCAGATTTGCGAGGTTCACTAGCACTACCCCATTGTGAAAGTTTGCAAGCAGTGGTAAAATCCTCTAAGTCCATCGTATAAAATTTTTCATAAAGATCAAACGGGACAGTTGGAGAATTACGTGAAGATGAAAATTCAAACCTCCTCACAAAGGAACTAGTGAGATAGTGGTACTGGCGGCACTTTTCTTCCTTGATTCTCGCTCGATCCATAAAGTTTTCTGAAGGCCATTCACAAGGCCGCACTGGAGCGTCCCTTGGTGGCTCATCGTCAGCATCACGCATTGCAAGCTTGGGTCCTTGCTTCCTTGAAGAACCACCTTGGTACATTTTCCTAAGCATATTTCTTCCTCTGATTTTTTTTGAAATTTTTAGTAACGTCAAATAAAAGTGAACCAAGCTCAACAAAAATGATAGCAACTACTCCTACAAGTGCCTAGAGCCTATATCAAGCATTAGAACTATTTGGAACCATATAAATTTGACATGTAAGCTCAAGAACATGGTCACCTAGTCAGCACAAATTTGCAATGAATAAAGCACTGGAACAAAAACTAATTGGACCAATGGAGGAGTCACATACCAAGGAACAATCCCCCCAAGCAGTTTTGTGAGAGGTGTTTTGAGCAAGGAGATCGAAAATCGCAGCAAAATGAGCTAGAACTCGTGCTTGAGCTGGATGGTGATTTTTTTGGAAGGAAGGAGTGTGTGGGTGCAGGAATAAGTGGAGGGGAGCCACCGTGGGCCCACGAGGCAGGGGGGCGCGCCCTGGACCCTCGTGGCCAGGTGTTTGCTCCCCCTATTGTGTTCTCAGTTCCAGATATTCTCAAATATTCCAGAAAAAATCATATTTTAATTTCAGGGCATTTGGAGAATTATTTTCGGGGTATTTTTATATTCCATGGATAAATCAGAAAACAGACAGGAAAATACTATTTTTACTTTATTTTAACTAAATAACAGAAAGTAGAGAGGGGGTACAGAAGGTTGTGCCTTCTAGTTCCATCCGTCCCATGCTCATCAAAAGGAATCCACTAACAAGGTTGATCAAGTCTTGTTAACAAACTCATTCCGAATAACATGAAACCAGAGAAATTTCAAATAACACTATGTTACATCAACGGGGATATGCACATCCCCAATAATAAGAATATCATATTTCTTCTTGACAGTAGGAAGAGGAAATTCAAAACCTCCAAAAATAATCGATGGAATTTTTCCAATAGAGTTGGTACTATGAACTTGAGGTTGTTTCCTCGGAAAGTGTACCGTATGCTCATTACCATTAACATGAAAAGTGACATTGCCTTTGTTGCAATCAATAACAGCCCCTGCAGTATTTAGAAAAGGTCTTCCAAGAATAATAGACATACTATCGTCCTCGGGAATATCAAGAATAACAAAGTCCGTTAGAATAGTAACGTTTGCAACCACAATAGGCACATCCTCACAAATACCGACAGGTATAGCAGTTGATTTATCAGCCATTTGCAAAGATATTTCAGTAGGTGTCAACTTATTCAAATCAAGTCTATGGTATAAAGAGAGAGGCATAACACTAACACCGGCTCCAAGATCACATAAAGCAGTTTTAACATAATTTCTTTTAATGGAGCATGGTATAGTGGGTACTCCTGGATCTCCAAGTTTCTTTGGTATTCCACCTTTAAAAGTGTAATTAGCAAGCATGATGGAAATTTCATCTCCCGCTATCTTTCTTTTATTAGCAACAATTTCTTTCATATACTTAGCATAAGGATTCATTTTGAGCATATCAGTTAATCGCATACGCAAAAAGATAGGTCTAATCATTTCAGCAAAGCGCTCAAAATCCTCATCATCCTTTTTCTTGGATGGTTTGGGAGGAAAAGGCATGAGTTTCTGAACCCATGGTTCTTTTTCTTTACCGTGTTTCCTAGCAACAAAGTCTCTTTTATCATAACGTTGATTCTTTGATTGTGGGTTATCAAGATCAACAGCAGGTTCAATTTCTACATCATTGTCATTACTAGGTTGAGCATCATCATGAACATCATCATTAACATTATCGCTAGGTTCATGTTCATTACCAGATTGTGTTTCAGCATCAGAAATAGATATATCATTTGGATTCTCAGGTGGTTCAGCAATAGGTTCACTAGAAGCATGCAAAGTCCTATCATTTTTCTTTTTCTTCTTTTTAGAAGGACTAGGTGCATCTAAATTATTTCTCTGAGAATCTTGCTCAATTCTCTTAGGGTGGTCTTCAGGATACAAAGGTTCCTGAGTCATTTTACCTGTTCTAGTAGCCATTCTAACAGCATAATCATTATTCTTACTATTTAATTCATTGAGAAAATCATTTTGAGCTTTAAGTACTTGTTCTACTTGAGTGGTAACCATAGAAGCATGTTTACTAATGAGTTTAAGTTCACCGTTAACTCTAGACATATAATCACCCAAGTGTTCAAGCATATCGGAATTGTATTTCAATTGTCTACCAAAATAAGCATTGAAGTTTTCCTATTTGACAATAAAATTATCAAACTCTTCTAAGCATTGTCTAGCAGACTTATAGTGAGGAATATCACCTTCATCGAATCAATAGAGAGAATTTACCTTTACTACCTGTGTCGGGTTATCAAGACCATGAGTCTCTTCAATAGGTAATGGATTAAGATCATATGTTTCTTCAACAGGCGGTAAATTAAGACCATGCACTTCCTCAATAGGAGGTAAGTTCTTAACATCTTCAGCTTTTATACCCTTTTCTTTCATGGATTTCTTTGCCTCTTGCATATCTTCAGGACTGAGAAATATAACACCTCTTTTCTTCAGAGTTGGTTTAGGAATAGGCTCAGGAATTGGCTCAGGAGCTGGCTCAGGAAGTGTCCAATTATTTTCATTTGTCAACATATTATTCATTAGAATTTCAGCTTCATCTGGTGTTCTTTCCCTGAAAACAGAACCAGCACAACTATCCAGGTAATCTCTGGAAGCATCGGTTAGTCCATTATAAAAGATATCAAGTATTTCATTTTTCTTGAGAGGATGATCAGGCAAAGCATTAAGTAATTGGAGAAGCCTCCCCCAAGCTTGTGGGAGACTCTCTTCTTCAATTTGCACAAAATTATATATTTCCCTTAAAGCAGCTCGTTTCTTATGAGCAGGGAAATATTTAGCAGAGAAGTAATAAATCATATCCTAGGGACTACGCACACAACCAGGATCAAGAGAATTGAACCATATCTTAGCATCACCCTTTAATGAGAACGGAAATATTTTAAGGATATAAAGGTAGCGAGATTTCTCATCATTAGTGAACAGGGTGGCTATATCATTTAATTTAGTAAGATGTGCCACAACAGTTTCATATTCATAGCCATAAAAAGGATTAGATTCAACCAAAGTAATTATATCAGGATCAATAGAGAATTCATAATCCTTATCAGTAACATAGATAGGTGAAGTAGCAAAAGCAGGGTCAGGTTTCATTCTAGCTTTAAGAGATTGCTACTTCCATTTAGCTAATAACCTCTTGAGCTCGTATCTATCATTGCAAGCTAAAATAGCTCTAGCAGCTTCTTTTTCCAGAACATAACCCTCAGGCACAACAGGCAATTCATATTTATTAGGGGGAGAGTCTTCATCATCACTATTTTCAATATTATCAGTTTCAATAATTTCATTCTCTCTAGCCCTAGCAAGTTGTTCATCAAGAAATTCACCAAGTGGCACAGTAGTATCAAGCATAGAAGTAGTTTCATCATAAATATCATGCATAGCAGAAGTGGCATCATCAATAACATGCGACATATCAGAACGAATAGCAGAAGCAGGTTTAGGTGTCACAAGCTTACTCAAAACAGAAGGTGAATCAAGTGCAGAGCTAGATGGCAGTTCCTTACCTCCTCTCGTAGTTGAGGAATAAATTGTTGTCTTAGCGTCTTTCAAGTTCTTCATAGTGACCAGCAGATATAAATCCCAAGTGACTCAAAGAACAGAGCTATGCTCGCCGGCAACGGCGCCAGAAAATAGTCTTGATAACCCACAAGTATAGGGGATCGCAACATTTTTGAGGGTAGAGTATTCAACCCAAATTTATTGATTCGACACAAGGGGAGCCAAAGAATATTCTCAAGTATTAGGAGTTGAGTTGTCAATTCAACCACACCTGGATAGCTTAGTATCTGCAGCAAAGTATTTAGTAGCAAAGTAATATGGAAGTAACGGTAACAATAGCAAAGTACTATTTTTGAGTTTTGTAGTGATTGTAACAATAACAACAGAAAAGTAAATAAGCGAAGAACAATATGTGAAAAGCTCGTAGGCATTGGGTCAGTGATGGAGAACTATGCCGGATGCGGTCCATCATGTAACAGTCATAACATAGGGTGACACAGAACTAGCTCCAATTCATCAATGTAATGTAGGCATGTATTCCAAATATAGTCATACGTGCTTATGGAAAAGAACTTGCATGACATCTTTTGTCCTACCCTCCCGTGGCAGCAGGGTCCTAATGGAAACTAAGGGATATTAAGGCCTCCTTTTAATAGAGTACCGGACCAAAGCATTAACACATAGTGAATACATGAACTCCTCAAACTACGGTCATCACCGGGAGTGGTCCCGATTATTATCACTTCGGGGTTGCCGGATCATAACACATAGTAGGTGACTATAGACTTGCAAGATAGGATCAAGAACTCACATATATTCATAAAAACATAATAGGTTCAGATCTGAAATCATGGCACTCGGGCCCTAGTGACAAGCATTAAGCATAGCAAAGTCATAGCAACATCAATCTCAGAACATAGTGGATACTAGGGATCAAACCCTAACAAAACTAACTCGATTACATGATAAATCTCATCCAACCCATCACCGTCCAGCAAGCCTACGATGGAATTTCTCACGCACGGCGGTGAGCATCATGAAATTGGTGATGGGGGATGGTTGATGATGACGACGACGACGAATCCCCCTCTCCGGAGCCCCGAACGGACTCCAAATCAGCCCTCCCGGGAGGTTTTAGGGCTTGGTGGCGGCTCCGTATCGTAAAACGCGATTAATCCTTCTCTCTGATTTTTTTCTCCCCGAAAGTGAATATATGGAGTTGGAGTTGAGGTCGGTGGAGCGTCAGGGGGCCCACGAGACAGGGTGTGGGCCCCCTAACGTGGATTTTTCTTCCAGTATTTTTAATATTTTCCAAAAAGATGTTCCGTGGAGTTTCAGGTCATTCCGAGAACTTTTGTTTCTGCACATAAATAACGCCATGGCAATTCTGCTGAAAACAGCGTCAGTCCGAGTTAGTTCCATTCAAATCATGCAAGTTAGAGTCCAAAACAAGGGCAAAAGTGTTTGGAAAAGTAGATACGACGGAGACGTATCAGTACCTCGTCGAATGGAATAAACACTATTGTGTGTGGGGGGGGGGAGGGGGGAAGAACGTCGATCAAGATAGTTTCACAAGTAGTACCGACATATTTCATGGCTTGTTCTAAACTTCCGTATGGTTTGTGTTTACGCATAAAATCCCTCTATTGAGGTTTTTGGTTGGGCGGTAAAAGAGGAAAGCGTAAGCAACTCAGGTTCATGGAAGATCATGATTATGCCAAAATAAGTGTGAGGCTTGGGCTTTGATATAGAGTTATTCAATCTTGTACTTTTAGATTTACTAGCCCAATGCGTGTTGCAAAGCACTGATTCATTAAGTGTGAGAGTATAAATAAAGTTTTTTATGTCGGCCATAAATCTAGCGAGGGGTGATCGAAGGAATGGGCATTCTCCAACAAGAATCGATAAAGGGGATTGGCAGTGGTCATATATATGTGGAGAAAATTGAATCCTACAATATGAGAGGTTGCGGCGGACGTGGATTATCTGCTCCCCGAGCTCAAATGCACCCTAATAAATAGTAAAATAAACAAAAGTAAAAAAAATAAACAATTTGAAAAAAATTGTGGTAAACTTTGAGAAATTTTTTATAGGCTTGCAAAATTTCAGCATGAAATGACATTTGTGGAAGTAAAAAAAACACAAAATCGTTGCTCCAAAAATGCTAGTTTTGAAAACATTTTGGAGTACTAAATTTTGTTTTTTTGACGACTTCCATGAATGTCATTTCGTGCTGAAATGTTTAAGCATAGAAAACATTTTGTCCAAGTTTACCACCAAAAAATCAGAATTTTTGATTTTTTTTACTATTTTTTTAATTTTATTGTTCAATGGGGTGCCTCTGAGCTCGGGAACAGCGTATGACTTTCAGTTTGCGGCAATATGTGGCCAACTTCGACTCACGGACCACCTTTGTTGCAGAGTTCATAGATGCCACATCAAATCAGAGTTAATGTGATAGTACTATTTAAGGGTGAGAAAAATACTAATTCTACTTAAAGTTAGAAGAGAGATGGGCATGATCACTTAACAAACTCCTTCCCACCTAAGCCGAGCAAGGAATAGAGCTTAGTGGTTGCTAGCATACACAATGTATACAAGTTTTACACTTAGTTGAAATTACTTCTGCACGAGCGTCAACATCCTAGACTTGGAAGCATATGGATTCACTAGTAGAAAAAGGGTCAAATTGTGAAGCACATTAGTTCTGGTTTGTAAAAGAACCGGCACTAATGTGATCAATAGTACGGTTCATGGCGGCGATCAATAGTACCGGTTCGTGGCGAACCTTTAGTACTGGTTCATGCCACGAACCGGTACTAAAAGAGGCTGTGGCAGCCTGCGTCAGGCTATGGCCCCACCATCACCATTTTAGTGCCGGTTCGTACCACGACCGGTACTAATGAAGGTTAATGGCAGCTGTTTTTTAGTCCCACCTCGCTCCCTAACAAGGCTTTTACCACTTAAATATGTTACTTCTCAAACTATCACAAGCACTTGGTCTTCATTGAACTCTATGTGTAGAATTGTGGCCGCAATATGAGTCTTCACCGGTTTACAAATCGTTGAGGACTCATATTGACAATTCAGATTGTACACAAAAAGATCATTGATGATCAAAGTATTTTTGATGTATAAGATCATATTGACAATTCAGACTGTAAAGAAATATAAGATCATGATCTAAATGCTCTTATATTTTTTGCGTTCAGTATGCACCAATCAAAGCGACGCCATCAACTTTCAACCATTTATGCCTTCATTTGCTATTTTTCATGCATTTAATGATTTGTTTTGAGAACTAAATGACCTGGAAATTGAAAAGCACTACAAATGAACTCTGAAAAAGTTGAAACTTGGCATGGTATCATCATTTCACCCACATATCATGTTCAAAAAGTAGAGAGGGTTACGGCAAAAACTGGATGCACTTCGTTTACAAACTGGACAATCTCTTTCGAAGTATTCGGGTTTCTGACGAAATTAAACTCATCTGTTACAAAGGCATTTCATTTTTTTAAACTTATTACAACTCCAGACTTTTTGTGCATTCAGTATGCACCATTCAACTACTAGGCGGGAGGAGCTCTTTAGTAGCGGTTCCAACTGCTAGGCGGGAGGAGCTCTTTAGTACCGGTTCGTGGCGAACCTTTAGCACCGGTTCGTGCCACGAACTGGTACTAATGAGGTTGTGTCAGGTAAGGCTGGGGCCCCACGAGCACCTTTAGTACCGGTTCATGGCATGAACCAGTACTACAGTTTCTTAGTAAGCTGTTTTTTAGTCCCACCTCGCGAAGAGAGAGGGACTAGGAGCGGTTTATAAGCCCTGAGTGCAGAGACGATGAAGAAGAGGCTCAATGCTCACGTTGCTTAGCTTCAAGCCTTGAGGAATATGGTAGACTGCACGGAGCTATGTGCAGTGCAGTTTACACTATTCCGAAAGGCTTGAAACTAATTAACGAGCATTGCACCTCTTTTTTATTTTTAATAACTTATTACAACTCCGGACTTCTTCTGTTATGGCAAAAACTAGTTGCACTTCGCATTTCATTTTTTTTAAACTTTGGTTATAACTCCAGACTTTGACCATCAAGTTTTAACCATCAACTTGGCATGGTATATAAAAATAAATGAATAGAAGAAAATAAATAAAGCAGAAAAGAAAAAAATAGCAGAAAAGAAAAAACTATAGCAGAAAAGAAAAAAACTATATAAAAAAACTACTCAGAAATAAATAGAAGAAAATAAATATAGCAGAAAAGAAAAAAACTACTCAGAAATAAATAGAAGAAAAAATAAAGCAGAAAAGAAAAAAACTATATTTGCCATTTTTGATTTGTTTAGAGAGCCAAATGACCGTGAAATTGAAAATCACTACAAAATGAACTCTGAAAATATTGAATTTTGGCAAACTAGATGAAAAACTACTCACAAATAAATAGAAAAAATATAAATATAACAGAAAAGAAAAAAATATACAAAAAACTACGCAGAAATAAATAGAAGAAAATAAAGCAGAAAAGAAAAAACTATAAAAAAAATTGGGGCGCTGCCCTGTGGGCCTGCTAGGCCACGGGCGTGCAATTACAGGCCCTAAAGGCCCAGCAGACTCACAGGGCAGCGCGCAGAAGTTAGGCCTACAAGCCTGCTAAATAGAGGAGTTCAAAGAGGCAGCCACGACTGGGTTTATAAACCAGTACGGCTGCCCTTCGCCCGGCGAGGTGGGACTAAAATTTGTGCACCGCGGGGTGGCCCTTTAGTACCGGTTGGTCTCCAACCGGTACTAAAGGTCGTGCCTTTAGTACCGGTTGGTGGACCCAACCGGTACTAAAGGCCAGCGGTTTCCGCCGCTTGGCCTGGCGAAAATAGCCCTTTAATACCGGTTGGAGCCACCAACCGGTACTAAAGGCCCATCCTATATATATAGCACTTACGAAATTTTCAGTTTCATCCCCCACTTTTCATCTCTCCAACCGCGCGCGCCGCTCGATCCCGTCGTCGTCGTGTCGCCGCCCGTCGCCCGTCGCCCGCCGTTTGTCGTCGTTGCCCGTTGCCCGCCACCGTCTGTCGTCGTCGCCGCGGCGCCGTGCCTGGTACGTCTCTCCCGGCCGCCCCGTACGCTGGCGCCCCCGCCCCCGCCCCCGCCCCGTACGCAGCCGGCCCCGCCCCGTACGCCGCGCGCCGCCCCCGCCCCGTACGCGCCGGCGCCCCCGCGGCGTACTGCATGCACATACGTACACACACACGTATACGTATACACGCAGTACACACACACATACACACACATACACACACACACACATACACATACACATTTTTTTACTAGTTGAATAATTAATATAACTAGTTTATTTTTAGTAAGAAAATAATCGAAGTACTAGTTTATTTAGGTATATGAGATTTGAACTAGTTGAATAATTAATATAACTAATTTATTTTTAGTAAGAAAATAATTGAACTAGTTTATTTAGGTATATGAGATTTGAACTAGTTGAATAATTAATATAACTAGTTTATTTTTAGTAAGAAAATTGTCGAACTAGTTTATTTAGGTATATGAGATTTGAACTAGTTGAATAATTAATATAACTAGTTTATTTTTAGTAAGAAAATTTAGGTATCTAAGATTTGATGATCTAATTAAAATATTATTTGTTAATGAGTTTTTCTGTTTATTTAATTTTTATATATTTTTAGTTTATATAAATGTAGATTAATGTCGAATGTTAGATGAATTAGATAAGAAAAGTTTAAATATATAGTAATGTCAATTTGTTAGAGATGAATATAGTTAGATATATTAATGTCAAATGTTAGATAAATATATATTTGAATTAAGCTAATATTATTTAATGTTAGATAGTAATAAGTGTTTAATGTTTCACCTATATGAACATAGGAAATGTCATCTGACGACGAAAAAAGATTTCATATGCGAACACTTGAAGACCAGCACGCGGCCTGGTGCGACAGAATTTCCTTGTTGATGTAAGGCGCTTCAGCATCAAGCTGGATGAGACATTCGAAAGTGATTACAGTAAGTCACAACGGCAATTATTTTTTGAATGCAAACTTATAATTTTAACTTATAATTTTAAAGCATGACTTATGCTTCATTTGCTTCAACTTATAATTTTAAATTTTCACTATTCTACTAGCGCATCCCCTGCCATGCAAGAATTTTTGTCTTGGATAAGATAGGTTTTAGTGCTATAGATGATATGGAGGTAAAGAGAGTTTACTTGAAGACCGAGCATGGGTATACTTTCAACATCAAATTATACAATGGAGACACATACACCCATTTTGAATGCAAAACTTGGCAAGCACTATGCAAGGCTTATGCATTTGAGCCTGATATGGTTATCACCTTTGATATTCGTCCGAAAGATGATATTGAAGGTAATAGAGACATCTGGGTCGATGTGCAAACGCCTCCAGTTCTACCATTATGTGAGTTTTTCTCAACCATGCATGCATATGTTTATGTCTTTGATATTGTTAATTTATTCAAAAATAGTTGACAACTAATTTGTATTGTCAGCTTATTTCGGTTTAAGCAAACATGTCCGGTGCTTGGTAGACAGGACCTACTACTGCCCCGGAGCTGAACTAAACTGCGAGGAGATAAGTCATTATGTTTCATGGCTTGAGGATCTTCATACTGTCAAGACAAATTTTCTTCCTGAACTTAGAAATGTTAGTACTCAAAACGTGCGACCAATAGTGATCGTATTGAACTACGGTCACATCTATAATGGAAAGATGGTAAGATTTTTACTATTTGTCCTTACTGCATCTTTTGCATACATTATTTTTCAAGCTAAACTTTCATTGCTAAGTATATTAATTACTATACGATGTTCTTCAACAGGGACTCCCGATGACAGTTGTGCCTCAGTGGATCGAGACAAAAGGTTGCATGCCAATGGTTAGCTTACGACCAAGATTTCCTACATTGCATATGAGTGCATTCAGGATTTCTGAAAGCGATGAATGCTTAATAGTGAAAGATTGGAGCAAAATTGTTAACGATCGCAAAGAAGTACTAGGGGGCAGCAAGGAGAAGCGCAACCCAACATTAGGAGACAGATTCATCTGCATGCTCCAGTATGATGAATCAGGAGAGCTATACATGTTCTATGCTATTCTACCTGAGAGGGAGCAGCAGGAGTGATTTAGCTAGTTCATGCTCTTAGTACTTGTCCTCTCATGTCCGTATTGTCCTGAACTTAATTAATCTCAAATAGTGATTTGCTTGTGAACGCTTATAATATCATGACCATGTTGAACTCGATGATATCTTTGCTTCTGTTACAAGTGAATGTTTCTTCTTTAAGCTAGTGTTGGTGGTGATTAGATAGCGGTAATGACGACGACTACGATGATTTTTCGCTAGCTAGTATATATATATATACTGTTGTTGGTGATGATATGATGCAAGAGTTTATTTATTTATTAATATGTAATGATGATGATGATGAGTTATTATATATATCATTTATGAAAGAAACCGCAAATTAGTTTGAACTGGATGGATCCTAGCTAAGTGATCAAGTATATATATATATGCCATATCCATATCCATATCAAGTATAACAACTCATTATAACGTAAAACAATCCTAAATTAAATTGATAACACAAATTTAAAGGAAAAATAAAAAATAAAACCAAAACCCACAAGAATTTAGTACCGGTTGGTGTTACCAACCGGTACTAATGATCTACCGCACCCGTGGCCTGGCTCGTGCCACGTGGTGGCACTTTAGCGCCGGTTCGTGCCGAACCGGTACTAAAGGGGGGGCCTTTAGTGCCCACCCTTTAGTGCCGGTTATGGAACCGGCACTAAAGGCCTTTACGAACCGGGACTAAAGCCCGGTTCTGCACTAGTGATTTATGACTGCATCGACTGGGCTTTCTACATGGAGTAACATCATTGTGATGGTCAATTAGAGATGGACACTTGGTCAAGTGTGTTTTGATGATTGAACTGGCATACTTGAGAGGGGTGTGGCGCTATGCATAGTAGATTTGCAGTCTCCTTGTGGGAGAGGCCCTTCTACTCTCATGAGCCCCAGGTGGCTGTTGGCGGACATTTTCTTGCCATTGTTCATGTGGGTATGGTGACTGTTGATAGGCATCTCCTTCTCTAGAATGAAGTGGCATCATATATTCATATTTCTGTCCATGTTTAGTGGAGACGATGAGAGAATGTGAAGTGTTGTGTACATTTATATTGTGCGTGTGGTTAGGTTACAATCCAACAACAATTATATAGGACCTAGGGGAACGTGCGGGCGACTCTAGAATGGGATCTACATAAAATTTGAAAACTAACACTGCAAAATTTATATCACAATTATATTAAATATGATCATCAAAAGAAGCTCAAGATGATTACCAGTGAGTTATCATGACATCTTCTGCAAGTCCATGTGCTCTTTGTGGTGGGATTAAAATGCTTGGATACAACTTGTTTGTTGCATCACATTAAATCAAAGTTATTGCGACAATACTTCTATTTAAGCATGAAAAAAGTGCTCCTATTTAAATGTGAGAAGAGAGATGGAAACATGGCCATTATTCAGACAGAGAATCCATTCTTCCCTCATGAACCGCAGCAAGGACTATAGTTCAATGGTTTCTAGCATGCATAATGAATGTTGATTTTGTGTTTTGTTGGAATTGCTTTTTGATGTTGCTAAAACCCATAGAGATCTTAGGACTTGGAAGCATCAAGATTTGTGACTACTTCGACTCAGGTTTGTACACAAAGTAACACGATACTAGGACATGCTACATACGAGAAACTAGACATATTTGATATATTTGAATATGAAGCAAACACAAGTACCAACATTGTTAATGTTTGGGAAGGAAACAGAGGCATCATCATTACTAATGTTGACTATGGTGGTAGAATGGTCCAAGACACAATGATTGGTCACGGAAGTGGTTAGAGCCTATCGGTGAACCAGTTGTAGCCAAAGTAAAAAAAATCGAATTAGCTATCACACTATGATGCTCCCCAAAAATCCTTTTGCCTTCTTCAGTGCAGGTTCTCTAGGGACCCAATTGTGAAGCCTGCTCTCGTGTGGTCCTGCATGCGTCGTTGGGATGGGACGGACGCTGAAGCAACACAACAAAAGGAAATTAGCAATGCGCGAGAGAGTAAAGAGATTTTTGGGGTATATAATTCTTCTCTACCGATGCTCTCACTTATGTTACGCAAGAAGGTAGGTGAAGGGGGTGTCTCGTGTGTTCACTGCTCTGCTCATGAGTCGGCCAGAGAATAAGTGTGGTAGTTGTAGTTATATTTTGTGAATGTTGTTTTGGAATGTAAATATGGAGCACAAATGGAACTACCGATCATATATTTGTTTGTATCTTGTGTCCGCTAGTTTGTGTTGTGTGAGAGTAGAGATGCAAGAAACACCAAACCGATGAACGAACACATTTGTATGCTTTGGACCGATCCTGTTCAACATAGTTTACCATGTAATTGTGCTCGAACATCTTCAACAACGTCCACCCTATTAGGATTCATATGGGAATCTCCATGCAATCTTAGTGCAAAAAAATGTACAAGTTTTTTTGTTTAGCACGGGCCAAATGCGGCGATCTATCAACTTCCCCCATGTCTCCTTCTACTTCTATCCTCATGAGTTCTGACGTTTTGTTAGGCAACAAACAATGAATGCAAAGGTTATCTTAAATATGACGTTATGAAGAAATTCAAATTAAAAGGAATCTGAAATGTAATGATCTAAAGAAACTTAAAATGGTCATCAGTGAGCTCTCAAGAGTCAAGATATTAGATGGATGTCCATGTGATGTTCATGGCAGGATTAGAATGCATAGAACCAACATGATTAAAATAAATAGAAGCGGCATGGTTGTTGCATCACATCACATCAGAGTTAATGTGATAGTACTCTTGTTTAAGGGTGAGAAAAATAGTGCTTATGATACAAGAAGAGAAGAGAGATATAACATAATAAGTATTTAAAGAAAAGGTCATTCTTCACACCTGCATCGAGCAAGTATTAGAGTTCAATGATTGCTAGTATCCTTAATGTATATAAGTTTTACACTTGGTTGGAATTATTTTTTAGTGTCGTTGGCATCCTATGACTTGCAAGCATCAGGCGATTTACAACTACATTGATGGTTGCATCGACTTGGATTTGTACGCAATGTAGCATCAATGCGATGGTTAGCGAGAGATGGACTTTCAGCAAGTATGTGTTGGTGATCAAATTAGTATACTTGAGAGTGACGTGACACTGTGTATAGTAAGTTCAGACTCTTTTGTGGGAGAGGTGGCCTACGACTATCATGATATGAAGATTGGCTTTTTAGGTTAACTTTGCTATAGTTGCTCTTAAGGATGCAATTAGACCCGACAAAACCTGAGAGCCAAACTGTCTGACCCATCGTAAGCAATTTTCTTAGCAAACAATTTAACGGACGTACATTTGTAGGTGCCCCAGTTTTATATAGAGAAAAAACCTAAGGGATTTAACTCGACTTTAATTTTTGGCGAGCAGATTTAACTCGACTTGCAAGCATGGGCCTGGTCGATGGAG
The DNA here is from genome assembly GCF_003073215.2 of Triticum urartu. Taxonomy (NCBI): domain Eukaryota; kingdom Viridiplantae; phylum Streptophyta; class Magnoliopsida; order Poales; family Poaceae; genus Triticum; species Triticum urartu. The sequence continues at coordinate 537,075,336 of NC_053027.1, read as the reverse complement.
AATTTATATATACATAAGTTTTTCATCAAGATGCACTAAAATAATCTTGTTTTTTTTATTGAGACGGCAGCACTGCCGCACGGCCGCATTAAGATAATCTTGTTGTCTTGTCCCAAGCTACTATTGTATTTCTCAATCAACGAGAGCTGGGGTCCGATACCAAACAGGAAATTGATGTCCATGTCGGGCTACTATTTCTCAATCAACAAAGGGTTGGATATGTTATTCTACTAATTCTAAATAAAAATTGTAGAGAAACTGGATGCTTTTGCTAAACAACAGTTGGGGAAGGTAAAATTGATGAAGTGGTACATAAATATAACTAGTTTACACACCAACGAAATGTGTAGCTTAAGTCAATTTATTTGTGTACTACCAGCATTTTAAAATATATGAAGTTTTAGATTTGCCCTTAGTCAAACTTCTTTAAGTTTGACCATGTATATAGAAAATTATATTTAAAAACTAAAACACTGAATATATATAATAAAAAAATTACGATGAATCTATTGGTGTTGTCAAAATTGTGTGTGTGTGTGTGTGTGCGTGCGTGTGCGTGCGTGCGTGTGTGTGTGTGTGTGTGTGTGTGTGTGTGTGTGTGTGTGTGTGTGTGTGTGTATTTGATCAAACTTAAAGATGTTTGACTTGAAGCAAACCTAAATATTCAAATAGTTTAGAACTGGAAGAGTATAACCTAGTTATACTAATTAGTACCCACCATAAAAAAATTCAAAGTAAAAAAATGGAGGGGGTACAAACAAACATATTGCACTGATCTTGACGCTATATTCGATGGTGCTCTCTCTACAGAGAAATTCTATCGAGAAATAGCATTTTTATTTACATAATATATTATAATTATGTGTTTCCCACTCTAACTTCCTGCTTATTTCTTAACTAGTAGATAGATTACCGTGTTTTCTTCCCTAAACATATAACTTGACAATCGATAAAATGAAAATTAGATACTGGTTTTTGAGCATTTCTTTTACTTAAGCATCTAAAATATGAGTGTTAATAGAACCACGCGGACGTTGATTTTTTTTTTCTTCATGAAATTGGTTAGTTACACATTGTTTTGAAAATATATATGCAACTTTAGGTCTAGAAATGTGCAACTCGGCGGTTGCACATTTTTTTGTGCCTAAAATTGCATGCATTTATTTTTACACCTCCGGATCCCAAATGTGCAATTTATTCTTGCTTACAAATAGCAATTTCTTTGTAGCCCTGGAAATAACAAGGCCGTTTCGCTAATAACCGCTTTGGCTTTGGGATTAGTAATTATTTTAGCGAGGTTCTACCGAAGCAAAACTCATATAACTGATATTTGATTGCAGATATTGATGAGTGCGCAGATCCTCAACATTACCCTTGTTCTGTCAATGGAACTTGCAAAAACATACCTGGTCTATTTGAGTGTTTGTGCCCCGACGGTTACAGCGGCGATGCAAAAAATGGGACCTGCGAGAGACCTCCGCGCAACCGTCTTGGAGCAAAACTCGCAATTGGTACGCCCATAATCCATACCACACATACTACACATCTTTACACCAAAGTGGACTTCATTTAATCCCTTTCCTCCAATTAAGAAATTATATTGTATATTCTCTCCACAAGTAGACCTATTTAAATTTAATAACCTCACAAAAAAAGTGTGAATGTGCATCAATGTCAAAAGCACATGCTAATGAAAAACCTTCATTCATCCCTGCAGGCGCTTCTGTCGGCATTTTGGTTGGTCTTGTTGGTTTCCTTGGGGTAGAAGTGATCCGGCACAAAAGGAGTATAAAAAGACAAGCCCTCAATAGACAGAGCGACGAGTATTTCAAACAGCACGGGGGCGAGATACTGGCAGAGATGACCAGGGACGGGCACGGGCGTAGCATCCCGTTCGCCGTCTACACAAGGGAGGAGATCGAGGCGGCAACAGGTAGCTTCAACAAGGCGAACATCGTCGGGGAAGGCGGGCAGGGGACCGTCTACAAGGCGGTCCTCCGCGGCGCCGCCGTCGCGGTCAAGAGGTGCAAGGAGGTGGACGAGAGCAGGACCAAGGACTTCGTGCAGGAGCTGGTGATCCTCTGCCGCGTCGACCACCCCAACATCGTCAAGCTCCTCGGCTGCTGCCTGCAGTACGAGGCGCCCGTCCTCGTCTACGAGTTCGTGCCCAACAGAACCCTGCAGGATCTGCTGCACCCCAGGAACCAGAGGTGCGGCGTCACGCTCGGGGCCCGTCTCAAGATCGCCGCCCAGTCCGCCGGAGCACTCGCGCACCTGCACTCGGCGGAGCGCCCGATACTCCACGGCGACGTGAAGCCCGCCAACATCCTCCTCGGCGACGGCTGGGACGCCAAGGTGTCTGACTTTGGCTGCTCCACGATCGACGAGATGACCCAGGTTGTCCCCAAAGGCACGCCGGGGTATCTTGACCCGGAGTACCTTCTTGATTACCAGCTCACCGTCAAGAACGACGTCTACAGCTTTGGGGTGGTTCTTCTCGAGCTCCTGACCGGGAAGAAGCCGCTGTCCAAGGAAAGGAAGAGCCTCACTGTGATGTTTCAGGAGTCTATGGCGGATGGCACACTCCATGAACTCCTTGATAGGGGGATATCAGATGAGGCTAACATGGCGGTGATTCTCCAGGTTGCAGAGCTGGCGAATCAATGCTTACTTGCTCCCGGTGCGAGTAGGCCGGCGATGAGGTTTGTGGCGGAGAAGCTCCGGCGACTGGCTGATGGAGTGCAGGAGCCGTCACAGCTGCCGCTTGTCCTCGAGGATCTTAGCCCCATGGGTGTTGGTGTTGGTGTTGGCAGCTCCTGCACATCAACACTTTATACTACCAAAAGCCAGACCACCGGGTATTTCAGCCTTGAGAAGAAAACCGCGCTGAGCATAGAATACGCCCGATGAGATCACGAGGAACAGGTTGCGATTGTTTGATGTAAGATCAAAATCATAATTGTGGATTGCTCTGAAATTCAGCATTCATCAACTCTTATTTTACAAAATGTATTAGGGATCGTTTGGCAAGAGAAAATACTGCTTCGAAGAAGAAAGGACGTGTATTTCTCATGCACCGTGGACAAAGAAGCGACAGACTACGTTAACCTGACAGGTCTTGGGCTAAGGCAACATCAAAGCACAATACAAATCCATTAAACCGATATCCAAAAGAAGGAAAAGGGGCGGCCGCATGAAAGTGTAATAATTGTGGTAAGTCCGAATTATAATAATGGAGAAACGAACGTGCAACAAAATCAAGATCAGCTTGCGCCAAAGTTTGTCTCAGCCATTTCTTTTTAGAGGAGTACTCGGCCCTATGCAACCACAAAACAGAAGCCCACTAAATAGTTGGGCCTAGTTTGAAACATAACAGAACTAACCCGCTACCGGGTAAGACACAAAACAAAACAAAATGACATGAAATAAGTAAAATGGAGTTCTGTAAGAAGAACGAATCAGTGGCACTAGTGTCACTTTTTAAGCAGAAGTAAAATAGAAATGAAAACAATTCCACATAATTTACACACAATTATCGGCTTTTCATATTATCCAAGAATAAGCATAGAAAATTGAAGTATTCAAAAAAGAATATAAGAAGGAATAAATTAGTGGCAATGATAGTACCCTTAAAGAACAAACAAATTGCAATAAAAACTAAAACATGGTCCAAATAATGAAGTTTTTAAGTAAAAATCAATTGATGAAATTGGTATTACTCTTTAAGAAAATAAAAATTAAAAACATGCACATAGCTTTGCACTAAATTTTACTTTTTTTATATGCAATACAATGGTGTAATTTTCGCACCCTAGTGCAATTTATACATATATTGTATAGCTCTTGCGTCTATACTTAAGCATCAATGACGAAAAACATATACTAAAATAAGATAGAAACTCGGCCCTTTTGCAACCTCAAAGCAGAAGCCCACCAAATAGTTAGCTTGGTCTGAAACATAATAGAAACTGGCCCAATACCTGATAAGACACAAGACAAAAATAAAAAATAAGTGGAAGAGAAAAAAAATCTAAGTAACAATGAACTAGTGGCAATGATATTACCCTTTAATAAAAAATAAAATGAAAATAAAATAACGACATAATTTACACAAAAGTTAACCTTTTTTACAATGTAACAATAAGCATATAATAGAGTAATTCTCACAAAAAAATAAGTTTTCTAAAATGGAATAAATTAGTGGCACTTGTATTAACATTAAACAATAAATAAAGTTATATAAAAACTAAGAAGAAATCAAAATAATGAAGTTTTTAAGGAACAAATGAATTACTAGCATTCATATTATCATTTTAAAATAAAAAATAACATAATTTACACATAAATCATGTTTTTATAATATGCAGGAATGCGCAAAAATAGTGGACTTTCCGCAAAAAAAATATTTTCTACGAAGGAATCTATTCGTGGGATTGGTATTACCCTTAAAGAAGAAAGGAAACTAAATATGAAGTAAAAGAAATTAAAATTAATGAAGTGTTCTAATGAGGAATCATTTAGTGGCATTGGTATTACCCTTTTAAAAAGGAAAATAACAAAATTTGCACATGATTTACATAGAATGCAAAATTTTATAATACGCAATAATAAGCATATAATAGGGGGATTTTCACGAAGAAAATGATTGAAAGAACGAATGAGTGTTATTGGCATTACCCTTAAAAAGAATGAAATAAAAATCCAAAAACTGAAGTTTTATAAGAATGAATTAGTGGCATTGGTATTACCTTTTAAGAAGAAATGAAATGAAAACAAAGCCTAGAAAAACTTGCACACAACTTTGCACTCAAATTGCACTTTTTGTAATATGCAAAGAAGCATATAGTAGTGCAATTTTCACACACACTGTATAGTAGTTGCATGTATACATTTACGCTCAACCAACATACCAAAAACACCCATATCGAAAAAAGAAAAACCTTGTGCAGACAGCTTCGCTAGCGGTCGTCAAAGGGCGATGGTGGCTCAATGATGGCGTCGGGACACGGGGATGCGCGGGATCAGCAGCAAAAGACAAGTCGCATGGAGCTTGACGGGGTGGGGAGAGGAGTCTGGGGTTCTCGTTTGGGAAGTTGTTTCCTTATAGTGGGATTTGAGATATTGTTTTTGACCTACCCCACTGCAGTTTCTTATGTGAAATCGACTCCATCTTGGAGGAGCTTCTGGATGCAAAATCGCTTCTATTTTCATATATGAAGGAAACCATCCACATATATGTGTTATTTGAGAATGTTTCTCCGTCGAAAGTTTATTAGAGGCGGTTCTCTATAAAACCAACTCAAATAAAACCACCTATGATGCATCATCATAGTAGGTTCATGTATCCTTTGGTGAAACCCGCATCTGAGAACCGGTTGTAGTGCTCAATTTGTAGTAGTGGACACAAGGTTGTCCTAGAAAATTTTGAGGCCATGTGCGGAACTCTAAAAAGTGTCCAAACTTAAAGGCCAAACTAAATAAAGTAATGACAATATATACTATAATGTAATACTCCCTCCGTTCCCAAATATTTGTCTTTCTAGACATTTTAAGTGGACTACAACATACGAATGTATGTAGACATATTTTAAAGTGTAGATTTACTTATTTTGCTTCGTATGTAGTCACTTGTTAAAATCTCTAGAAAGAAAAAAAATATTTGGGAACGCAAAGAGTACATCATAACAATAATAAAAATAAAGTAATAACAATTAATACTAGTTTCGTAAAAAATAAGTTAGTTCCATGTTCTTTAGGGCAAAAAAATTTGCACCTTCAAAACACTTGAATGGTAACTTTTATATAGAGCTGATTTTGTTTTTCTCGCAAAGAAGACCACATAAGTCATTTCTTCGTGGGACTTAAAACGTGAATACTAGACCATGTTCATTACAGAAAACTTTGTGAATGTTTGACTTTTTCCACCATTGAGTATTCCATTGAGTATTCAATGTGGGTGCGCCTAGCTAGACCTAAGTTCCATTGAGTTTTTTTTTTTTTGAGGATAAAGGAAGCCTTGTATTTCATTTATCCAGGTATACAGTCGGACATGATAACATGTTTCACACTATGTGGCACATCAGCTAAGAAAAGGAAATCAATCTGGATTCTAGCATACATAGCTAACTCATGTACGGCCATATTGCATTTCCTATAAGTTTTGGTCACATTATAAGACTCAAAACCTCTCATCAATCTCTTCTCTCTCTCCCATGCATCCACTTCAGTCGTGATTCCTGAATCTTGCCGGATCGCGGGACAGCAATAGGAAGGAAGAAAACGGCTCGGGTGAACTTTTAGTAGCAAGAGAACAAAATGCAGAGCCGGCACAAAGCGAAGCCTGACCAAGTCGAGACAGCCATTGGCCTGGCAACTGGACCGCGTAAGAGCATTTCCAGCTGTGCCCCCAACAAGGCCTTTCAGATAACTTTTCGGTTACCGGTGTTAAAAAATTAGCTCAATCGCATCCTCAAAAACTAATTTTCGTCAGCTCGGGTCAAAATTGGCGTCGGCAGACCCAATCCGAATCCGGCGTGCTGGAGACGCTCGGGGACGCCGGGCGAATCGTTTTTGGCGCGAAAGCGCCGGGGTCCCTCCTTGCCAGTGACTCGTCTCGCTTCTCGCCGCTTCGTCGCCTTCATCGCCTCGTTTCCCGCGGCGAATTAATGCCAAAGCTGCCGCGCGCTGCTGCGCCGGTCAGCCTCCGCCATTGATGCCTCACGGGCGGCGCAGTGAAGGCGTGACGACGCGCGTCTCCGCGCATGCCACGCGTAAACAAGGCGGCCACGCGTGCTCGCGCCGCCTCCGCCTATATAAGCCGACCCCAGCGCGCCGGTGGCACGCACAGAGTCTCCACCGCCGACGCGCCCTATCTCCCCTTCCTCCCTCTCCCCTCGCCGTCCCAGTTCGTATAAATGGCCGAACGATTCCCAGGTGACGGCGCGGCGGCGAACGGCTTCGGCCGCCGCCAACTTCACGAAAATGAAACTCAGCTCCTCTACGAGGCCGAGTACCCGGTCCCGCCGGCCATGCCGGTGTTCGGGGCGTGAAGAATCAGCGCCGGTGGGGTCCCGGTGCCACCACCGCCCACCGGGACGGCGCGTCGTGCGGAGATCGCGCGTATTCGCGCCTCTCTGCCGCGGGAGGCGAGGGAGGGGCCGCGCTACGTCCCCGACAGCCCGCTCTAGGAGCCCTTCTCCCGTCGCCGTCACGCCGAGCAGCTCGAGGCCACCAATGGCGTCGTGCCCTCCGGCAGGCTTAACTCCGAGGGGCGGCGCCGATGGTGGGGCGTGCCCGGCCGCACGCTGGAGGCCGTCCTCGAGTACATCGAGGGCAGCAACTCGACGAGGCTGGAGTACCCCTCCCCGCCGTCCTTCTCTCGCCGTCGTGGGAGCTCGTGGACACCGAGGCGTCCTCCTCCTCGTCCGGTCGGTCGACCGGCTCTCCCTGCCTCCGCCCCGTCAAGCCGGAGCCTCAGGACACGCCTGTCAACCGGCGCACCCGCAGCTCCGGTATCCGCATCGCCGACTCCACCCCCGCTTTCGGGCGCCTTGTTCTCGTCGCGCCCAAGCCGGAGCCCGATCTCCCCCCGAAGTACGAGGAGATAGTCCGGTGCGGACACCCTGCGGTGGGCGCGCTGCGACTACCTTCGGATGGAGATGACCCGGCAGACCCGGGCCCTGGAGGAGATCGCCGCCTGCAAGCGTGGGCGCGAGGACGAGCACGGCGTCGTGATCCTCGACAGCGACGACGACGAGGACGCCGTCGGACCGTCCAACCCGCCGCGCCAACCGGGGGAGGGTTGCAGCAGGGACGGCGGCCACGACGAAGGCGGCGACGACGACGACGGCGGCGACGGCGACGACGACTACACGCGGTTCTACAGCCTCCTCGGCATGTAGAACTGCAAGGGCGGCGACCGGCGAGGAGCGGCGAGGCGAGCGAGACGGCGGGCGGGCCTAGTAGTGTTTTTTTGTAAATATTTTAAATATGCATGAACTCGCCGTGTTTGGTCGAATTTGGTTTGAAGACGCCGAAATATGCATGAACTCGCCGTGTTTGCGCCGTTTAAAAAAATCCTATGAACACCGTGATTGGATGGCATCACGTTCCCAGCGCGCGTTTTACGCCGATGCATCTAAAAAACGATTTTTAGCGCTTCTAAAGGACCAGATGCTCTAAAGTACGTGCCCGCCGCATTCGCACCGGCTCTCTTTCTCTTTCGTGAGTGCCAGTAAAAAGTGCCTTCACCCAGTCTAAAAGTGAAACATGACCGAAGCAGCAGCAACATGACCCGGTAAAAACGACGAGGGATAAATACAAAAGGTCCTCTGTCCTGCATCGGCACGTGCTGCGTGAGCCACCGGGCCATCCACACGTACGTACACTCCACTCCAACCCGGCCGACGTGGAGCGCGTGACGGCCGCAACTCGCGCCCTGCCAGTGGCAGCATCGTGGTTTCGCCCGAACGGCGGGGGCCAGACGGTCAATGCCTGTCGGAGGGGTGTGGGAGGGGCCCGCGGCGGGCGACAAGGCCAGAAAAGCGTGCACCGGCCGGGAACCTTCTGGAGGGAGGCCGTCGTGGGCTCCGCTCCCCTAGAATATCTGGGACGGTGCCGGCCCAGCTGCGCCGCCCCGGCTGCATCGGACGGCTGCGGTCCAGCGTCGGCGGTGACGAGGATTTCCTGCCGACAGATTCCTGCCGGCGGTACGTTACGGCTGCCATGCCTTGATTTCTCGTTTTCAATTTTTTTGGATTACGCTTCTTCTCTCGCTCTAGAACAAACAACAAAGTACTTGGATCATTCCCCTCCGTCTCAAAATCATTTAGGCCAATTTCAACGCGGCGATCCATTTCAAACATTGGGGTCTGACTAGATGCGGGAGGTCAAAAACGCAATATCTGTCTGTTTTATCTTTGTCTGGACGCATTTCCGCCAAACAGTCGTCCAATGCATTTAGGCGTCTTCGTCCTCTCCTATGCCCCCCAGACGGCCGACAAACCCTAGCCATCGTCGCCCACCACCGCCCCCCGGCCAAAATGCCGTGGAAGTGCATCCCGGGGAAGCCCGGGAAACGCGACCATGAGGTCGGCTCGTCGTCAGGTTCCTAGGGGGCGCGTCGCTGCGCGGCAAGCTTCAAGCAGTCCAATGGTACTGGGATGAAGCCATCCTGGTGTCCTAGCCTAACTAGCCTAATGTCCACCTTCCGTTCCGGCCACCGAAACCCAGGGAGGGTGCCCGTGCCTCTCGGTTCGGCCACCGGCCGCGTGCGTCTGTTGGAGATATACTGCCGCCAAGATCAGCTGCGAGAGGATCTCCGCTGTGACCCAACATACGTCGTCTACTTGTTGTTTTGGGACACTTGGTTCCGTGACGAGCATGACATGCAACACCTATCGTACTTTGCACCCGTGCTCCCACTCATGTGCGTGTGCATGCTCCTAGTCCCCCTCATGCTTCCCGTCCACAGCCCCGGCCGCTATGTCCGACAAGGCGTGCTAAATCGCCAAGGAGGAGGACGAGGAAACTCAGAAGGGCATAGAGTTATCCAATCTCGAACAGCTCTCTGAACGGGAGGACCTGGTGATGCAACTATCCTAATCGCTCGCAGGCGATGTCGCCCTCCCCGAGCCGGAGGAGTGGGAAGTGGAGGAGGAGCTGACCGTGCCATTTGAGGCATTGGTGGGGCATTCGTGGTCGTGGACGACCATAGTGCCCCGCACGCCAGAGTTGGTGTCGGCCCCAGCCAGCTGGGTGGGAGCAGAGCCATGGTCACCACAATAGCAACCGGATGGTTGAGCCGCAACCGGTGCCACCCGCTGCACCACTTCATGCGCCGGCGCCACTTGTCCTGTGGCCGTTCCTGTGGAAGCATCCGCCCATTGTCAACTTCAAGCGACAGTGATGGTAGGACTAGATCTAGGGTTCCATTTAGTTTAGGTTATTTATGTCATTTTCTAGTTTAAGTTAATGTAAGCCAAGATTTTTGGTGGCAATGTAAATATTTTAAATTTCAAATTTTTGAAATGCATCAGTCGCGTTGGGCGCAGCTATGGGCCGACGAATAAGAACGGGCGTTGGTGTCCGTCTGGCCAACTCAAACGGACGAAAAACATGTCCGTTTGGGTCTCTGTGTTGGAGTTGGCCTTAAGTTTGACCAATTTCATAAGAAATGTTATTTATCTACATTACTAAATAGTATAAAACTATACTTTGTAAAGAATCTCATGAGACCAATTTGATTTTTCAGATGTTAATATTTTTTGTGGGCATGGTCAAATTTAAATAACCTGTGGGAGTGACTAGCAGTTTTCGGATGTTACAAAACTGTGGCGTTGTTGAATGGTTTGCCAATTTGACCGTCCCAGTTATGCATTACTAGGAAATGGACTAATGTGACTTCGTGGTGATGCAAACATGTGAAATTAGCTAGATATGGAAACATACTGTCTTGCCATGGAAGCAAAGCTTGTCACCCAGAATCCACAAGGATTTTTCATGGAGAGTGGATCTAGCCCGCAAGGAAAATATCGACGCGTTTGGTTACTGCTCAGGTAACGTAATCGGTTTTGGTATGGGGAAGCGCTGCTTCCGATTCTTTTTTACGGGATATTGGTTTTGTTTGGTTTGTTCGGTTTCGTCCGGTTTGCTAATCACCCTTCGCTCGGCTGGTTTGGACTTTGCGAAGCTGCGTATCGGTAACCGCTGCTGACGAAAACATAGCACGCAAACCAAACGAAATCTACCGTTTTCCGCACCATTTTCGCTGAACCAAACGTGTTGTATACTTCTTTAGGCACATTAATCCAAGTCTAAATTCATGGAAAGTTCTTCTCAAGAAAGACGTTCGGCTTCAGCACAAGATAAGCTCAAATACAAGCAAGTTTTTATAGACAAGATTGAGTCTCATTTTTAGTCTGCTGACTGTTTACCATGGTCCCAAGCAGGGCATTGGTTAGCTTAGTGAGATTTGTTTGCTTTTGATTTTCTTTTCCTTTTGCCTCTGTATATACTTTTCCTTGATTAAAGAAAATATACCGTAGAACAACTGTTCTACGGTCTTTGCCTAAAAAAACTTCTTTGAGGATATTACTTGGAGAATTTTATTGTTGTTTGTGCAAAGAAAATGCAGTTTTGTTGGTAACTTGCAAGGTGTAAAGTTTAAAACAATATAGTTCGGATAACACCAATGACACCACTCGATGGTTTCTTCGATAGTGCTAAATTGCTTCATATGGTAAGACATTGCTTCCAGCTGATGGGAAGTTGTTGACGAGGCTTGCCACTTCGGTTTTGCATTATTAGGAATGGACTAACACGCTTTGTGGTGATGCAAAGATTGTACATTTAAAGATGGAAATGGGCCGTTCTGCTGTGGAAGCAATGCTTGTCATCCAGAATCTGCAATGGGTATTTTCACACCTGGAGAGTGGACCTAGTTCGCAAAGAAACTAGGCATCTTCGAGCATGATACCTGGATAATTCTATTACTGACTTGCAAAACATGTGTAAATTACCACTAACTTTCAAGGCCTAAGGTGAAAAATAATCTAGAGCTATGAAACACAACATGACGACACAACTTCTCGACGGTTCCTCTCTAGCACTAAATTGCTTTATATGGCAAGACATCATTCTCAACCGATTGAACGTTGTTGGGCAGGCTCGCCATTTCAAGTATCCTAGTTTTGCATTATTAGGAATTTACGAACACGCTTCACGATGATGCAAATATTGTACATGTAGAGATGGAAACCAACCGTTTGGCCGTGGAAGCAAAGTTTGTCACCCAGAATATACAATGGTTTTGTCATACTAGGAGAGTGGACCTAGCTCACAAGGAAAATATACACCTTTGAACACAATACCTATAAAGTTTTATTATTGACCTGCAAAGCACATGTAATTTGCTAATAACTTTCAAGATCTAAGGTAAAAAAAAGTGAGAGCTATAAAACACAACATAACGACACAACTACACGATTGATTCCCCGTTAGCACTAAAATTGCTTCATATATATGATAGACATCACCTTGCAATTAATTAAACATTGCCGAGCGGGCTTGCTATTTTGATTTTTTATACTTGGAAGGTGGACCTAGCTTGCAATGAAAATATACTTCCTCGAGCATAGTACCTAGAGAATTTTATTACTAACATGGAAGGCATGCACAATTTTAGTAACTTTCAAGCTCTAAAGTTAAAATGAAAGATCTATGATAACATTAAGGACATTTTCTCGACGGTTTTGAGGTAGCACTATAATTGCTTCATATGGCAGGTATCACTTTCAAAAGTATAGAAGGTTGCTGACTGTGCTTCTCACTTGATCGCCTCAGTTATGCATTATTAGGAAATGAACTAACGCGGCTCTGCGCTGACGCGAAGATGTATATTTAAACATGGAAAATCATTCATTATACCATGTAAGTAAAGTGTGTCAACATGCGAAATCTGCAATGGTTTCTCATGCTTGGACGATGAGCCACGCTTGCAAGGAAACATTTTTGTCAAGGAGCACAATATATGGACCTAAACGACAACATAATAGTACAATGACAACACAACGGATTATCGTGCACAATATATATATACCTAAACGGTTTCTCGTGGTTGGAGAGTGGACATGACAACATAACGAGGTTTTGAAAAAAAAGAGCTATGAAACACAACATGCTGAGATACAACTTTTTGATTGCTTCATATGATAGACACCGCTTTCAAACTGACTAAACGTTGGGTGGCGGGCTTGCCATTTCGATTGTCCTAGCTATGCATTACTAGGGGGAATTGACTAACAGGATGCCAGTGTCATGCTAATGCAAATATGCACATTTAGAGATGGAAACCGGCTGTTTTTAGCACTTCATCCAGAATCTCCAACGTTTTTTTATACTTGAAGGGTGGACATACCTCACAAGAAAAACATACATCTTCGATCACAATACCCGGAGATTTTTACTACGGATGTGGAAGACATGCACGATTCACTAATGATGCTTTCTCGATGGTTTCCTGGTAGCACTAAAATTGCTTCATATGGTAGGCATCGCTTTCAAAACCGATGAAACATTGCTGACTGTGCTTCTCACTTCGATCATCTCAGTTGTGCATTATTAAGAATTTGACTAACACGGCTCTGTGGTACCGCAAAGATGTATGTTTAAACATGAAAAAACGTCCAATCTGCTATGGTCCATGGAAACAAAGCTTGTCAACATGCGGAGTCTGCAATGGTTTCTCATGCTTGGCGAGTGGGCCTAGCTTGCAAGGAAAGCTTTTTTTTTCAAAGAGCACAATATATAGACCTAAACAACAACATAACGGTTTCTCGTCCACAATATATACACCTAAACAGTTTCTCGTGCTTGAAGAGTGGGCATAACAACATGACGAGGTTTAGCATAAAACGAGAGCTATGAAACAAAACATATTGACACAACTTATCGATAGATTCATATGATACACATCACTTTAAAACCGAATAAACGTTGCCGGTCGAGCTTTGCCATTTCGATTGTCCTAGCTATGCATTACTAGGGAAATGGGCTAGCGCGGTGTTGGTGTCATGCTGATGCAAAGATGTACATTGGAGATGGAAACCTAACGGTTTTTAGGCGTATCACCCAGCTTTTTTTTTTTGAGGGTGCATATCACCCAGCTTTGAAGGGTGGATATCGCTCACAAAGAAAACATACCTCTTCGACTCGGAGAATTTTACTATTGATGTGGAAGGCATGCACAATTTATTGGCAACTTTGCAAACCCAAAGTTAAAAGGAAAGTATGATAACGGTGACGACACTTTTTTCGATGGTTTACCGGATAGCACTAAAATCGCTTCATATATATGCAACGCTGCTAACTGTGACAAATCTAAACAAGAATTTTTGTGCCGAGGTAATATTATTTTTTCCACAGGCCGAAGTTGGTTTTGGAAGCAAGAAGGCCACTGCGTCGCCTTTTCGCAAGGCGCCAAGGCGTGAAAACAAAGCCAGAAGGAGAAATTCGCAGGTTGAAAAAAAAAGCGTTTTAAAAAGGGGCAAGTGGGCATGATGGCCGTGCTTCCAGAGGCTTCCAGGGGCAGGCAGTGCGTGGAGGAGAGGAGCGACCTGAGCCGAGAGAGGGAAGGAAACACCAGGAACCTCCTCCTCCCTCCTCTCCTCTCCCCTCTCCTCCTCCTCCTCCCCCGCGCACCCTCGAGCGAGCCCCTCCGGCCGGCGACGCGCGCGGCATGGCCACCGGCGGCGACGGGTGCGGCGGTACGGAGCCGGCGGCGCCCGGCGGCGGCGACCTCTACGCCGTGCTGGGGCTCAGCAAGGAGTGCTCCGACGCCGACCTCAAGCTCGCCTACCGGAAGCTCGCCATGGTGAGCGAGAATCACGGCCTCATCCTCTGTTCCTCCGCTGTGCACGTTTCCGCGTTTTCTTAGTCAAATCTTCCTCTGCATCTACGTGGTACGCCCCCTCCGCTCTCGATTCGGCCGGGAATCGGGGAGGCGCCGCCGTTGATTGCGCCTCGCGCCATGGCGGCGAGGATGATTACCGGTCGCCGATCTCGAGTTTGGAAATTGGAGGTTGGCGCCAAAGTTCGTTCGTATTCCTGTAGCCCAACGGCGCTGCGGTCCTGTCTGCGCCCCATACTTTACGCGAGTTTGCGCCGGCGCTCGTGATCTTCGTCGATCCGGTGATTTAGATCCCCGGACGCCACGCCTGTAGCCAATTATTGGCGTATTTCGCCTGCCCTGCCATCTCCGTACTCGTTGAACATTGCTTGATTCCTCCCAAGTTTTGCTCTGTTCCAACTCTGAAACTGCTCTGTTTTTTTCTTCCTTCTTTCTGTTGTAAATTCAGCTGAACTTCTTGATCTGTGACCTGTTGCAGAGATGGCATCCGGACAGATGCTCGTCCTCCAGCGGCACCAAGCGCATGGAGGAGGCCAAGGAGAAGTTCCAGGAGATCCAGGGCGCCTATTCCGGTCTCAATCTTCCTTGCCTCTACCTCAACCCTCTCCCCCCATATTTATGTGCTCACAATCCACCCCACATCACTTTTTACATGTTGCAATAACAAACTGATTAACCCGCCGAACCGATCTAGCAAGCTAGTTGGCAAACTTATCGCATGGAGCCCTCGTGCTCCCTATCCATTGTTGTTCTTGTGCAGTCCTCTCCGATGCCAACAAGCGGTTCCTCTACGACGTAGGGGTGTACCAAGAAGAAGAAGACAGCGACGACAGCGTAAGGATCGCGCATTGTAATCGGGCTTTCCGCCGGTATTGCTTATAGTGTGAGTGACATTTTCTGCTATTGTTTTGCAGATGCAGGGGATGGGGGACTTCCTTGGTGAGATGGCCCATATGATGAGCCAGACACGGCCAGCGGTAAGAACCATTCGCTTCACGGTCTCTGCTTTAGATGTTTTTTGTGATCTAGCATTAGTTGTCACTATCTTTGTTATTTTGGGTTTCGACACTGATTTTATCACCATACTTCGCTAACCATCATCTTATCTGTTTCGTTGTTCGTAAAATGTTTATCCTGGGCTTGGAAGAAGAACTAGGAAAAGGAAGAAAAAATAGTTATTTTTGTTCTTCGTCACCGTATCCTCTAACATGGATGAAAAAAAATGCTGTTTTTGGACTGAACCCATTCTCCTTTTGGGTTCTTGGAGCCCTTGTCAAGTTTTATTTGTTCTACAAGAATCTTGCTGCTATTTGTTTAGAATTTTGTGCTATCATGGGAAAAATTGTTGGCATGGGGCGGGGTATGCTTTTCTGCTGCAAAATTCTGAGCTAAGCATAAAGTGAAAATTTTAAGTTTTTTTACTTTTCACAGCATAACTATAATGATTTGCATACATATTTCTTTGTCCATTGAAAAACTCGTCAATAAACATAACAAAGTTGTCCAAATATGAGTGGGCGAGTCATTAATATCTTGCTTAGGTTTACTTGAAAGATTTCAGTAGCTTAAAAAGATAATGATTTTAGTATGTATGTATTGGAAAAGGATTGTTGGAGTTCCATATCTTCCATGGTTTTTCTTGGATACCAAAAATGAAACTTGGGTGAACTTTTCTGGAATCAACTATAAAACGATATGTTTTTTTCCTGGACTCTCTTCATCCAAGGAAAAACATGACAATAACAATGAGCCTTTGGATTTGCAGAGGCAGGAGAGCTTTGAGGAGCTGCAGCAGCTGTTTGTGGACATGTTCCAGTCTGACATTGACTCGGGATTTTGCAATGGACCTGCCAAGGGCCATCATGACCCGTTCCAAACATTCTCGACCTCCCCTTCCTCGTCGCCATCTCCACCACCTCCGCTAGCTACAGAGGCAGAAGCAGCCTCATGTAACGGCATTAACAAGCGTGGCTCGTCAGCAATGGGCTCTGGGAAGCCTCCAAGAGCTGGGGAAGCGGGTGCGGGTTACGGCCAGCCTGAGTTTTGTTTTGGGGTAAGTATCCCTTGCAAGTCCCTATTTCTTTGTCAATTTGGTGTGTTAGCTTTGCTTAATAAGTTCAGCATCAGATACCAAGCATAACCTCGTATACTGGAATATGTAGGTGTTTTGCAACGATCCTTCGTCCTACTTTTGGCTTTTGGGTACCTTTTCCATTGTCCAGCATGACTAGCCATTCATGAGAAAGGGTTAGTTAGATAGGTAGCGACCTTTTGGTCTTTGTGCAGGTTCGTTCACCTGCATTGGATGGTGATAGGGGCCTACAGGGTCCCAGGTTGTGGAAGCCACTAGACGTTCACTTCTAAGCTAATTAGGAATTTCATCGCCATAATCATGAAACATTCTGGCCAAAATAAACGTGGAGGGCCCCGGTGGAACTTTTTGCACTGGATGGACCACCAACCAAGTGGTGCAAAATCTAGCTCCACCACTGGATGTATTCTTCACACGAGGGCTTGCTTATCAGCTATGGGGTTTCTCGGTAGGGTCTTCGGAATGATTCATTAGTGGTACATCACTGTCTTTACTCTTTAGTGTGGCTCACATGGTAGAACAGTCCGCGGAGCTACTTTTCTCGCGTATGTAAATTGGCTTTGGATAGGCTTTTTTGTATTGACATGATGTGACTTCTTGTCTCATGGTCTATGTGATTTAGAGAAATTTGCAAATTTCCAGTGGGATAATGGCTTTTTAGCAACTAAACAGATAGATGTGGCCCACATGACCTTTTTGCTTTATTATAACGTTCGCCTTTTTTAAAAGTTGTTCTACATTGTATGGTGCTGTTGCTGACTTGTTTTGGCTACCTTAAATTGCCAACCAGTTGAATGCTTCATGATGAGGCCGCATCTGTTATCTGATGATATTCTGTATTTTCTATTGTTCTTTAAGAATCTCCAAAGTAGCGGTGCTGGTTGACACTGGTTGGCTCAACTTGCCATGGCGTACGGCACAACACACGACAGTTGGTCTCGGATGTCCTGGTGGTTTAGTAACCAATAACAGACAAAAGAATATTTATGTTTTTGTGTAATCCTTCACTTAGTTTTCTGCAATGAGGTTAACTAATTTGTGTGGAGTGCTGAACAGTATCTGTGCTAGACATTTCCAAGCTGACCATTTCAACTTGTCTATCTGCAGAGGAGCGACGCCAAGCAAGCGCCAAAGGCGCGAGGCGGGAACACCAGCAGGAGACGAAACGGGCAGAAGCAGAAGCCGTCTTCGAAGCACGATGTCTCGTCCGAGGACGAGATGCTGAGCCCGCAGCAGCCCAGAGTAGTATGACCCTCGATGCGACCATCTGGTCCTTTGTCACCTTATGTCCTGACCATGTCAATGGTCACTCAGTATCACACTGCAGCCGGCAAGTAGAGCGCCAGCGCCGGAAGCTGTTACAACGAGGGGGGGTTGCTTCGTCGAAGGCTATGTAGGCCCCCCTTAGAAGGTTTGTAAAAGAACCTAGCGTGTAAGACTCATTGATGTTACCGCATTCTTCTTTCTCGGTTTGTGCCGCTGTGTTGTTGTAATTGGGCATTGGATTCTCGATTGATTCAGTGTTCATTGTTATTATGATGGAGGGAGAAGGCTCCTTGTTGTGGGGATAACTTGACCAAACTATGAGTGGCATGGCACTGAAAGAGCAAATGTTTTACTCCCTTCGTTTCATAATATAAGATCGGTTCTATGATCTTATATTATGGGCCGGAGGGAGTAGCATTTACATCTTCAGTCTGACTGCCCATCAAACAGGGCAGATCAGATAGATGTTTTTCCTACTTGTTCTGTCTTACAACTAGATCACTCTGTTATCAGTCAACAACTGAGCAACCTCAACAGTACCTGCACATTTGAATATACCTTGAAAAAATGATGATGGCACAAAGACGCTAGGCCGGGAAAAATGATGATGGTTGCCCTGAACCAAAACAAATATGTGTGAATAATCTCAGTGAAAACGGAGCGGCTTTGGAAGTGGAATAATTGGTTACAGTCCGGGCAGCTACTGTAATTGATATACAGATGGCGACATGAAGAAAATGCCACTGCCCTTTTTTCTTACAAAATGCAACTTTTTTTCTTCTGAATTTCATTCAAATGCTACTGCCCTTGAATGAAGAACATACGACCGCGCGTGGATGCATGTGCCCAGCCCGTTTGAAATTGACCATTGAAGCAAAGGGCCGGGCCTCACCACTGAAAGCCCATAGAAGTATCAGGCCCACTAATCTTTGAACTAAACGGCTGCACCATGGCGCTCTTTTTAGTACCACCTCGCCAACGTGAGGAGAAAGGGACGGGGAGCAGGCTATATAAGCAAGTCATGGTGCAACCTTGAAACATACTTACCTGGACGGGGTCGACGGCCGATCATGAAGGGCCGTGGCCTAGGCTAGTGATCCACATTGCACTTGGTGGATGCGCTGGCTTACCATCTCCCCAAGTGGGAGAATGGACGTTATAATTTGTGGTAGAGGGGGTACGCGTTCGCGCGGCCCCTGCCAATTCTTAATATAAAGTTTTCACCTGTTTTGCTCTCTAGCAAGGACAGTTTGGTAGAATGTTCTGGAGATCGTTTTTTCTCCTGTCGTTACCTGGGCATTGGATTTTTGATTGATTCAGTGTTCGCTGCACTTTTTACACCTGCAAATTCGACCAAGTAAATTTGCCAAAGTTTAATTCATTCCCGATCCTCCAAATAGTTGATAGCATGATCCAGTGATATTAATCACTTTATTTCACAGTCACCAATGCACTATCTCGTCACAGATTCTGAATCGATGTAAATTTGTGTTATCCAAGCAATCAGAAATTCTTAGCCAGACTATGAATGGCACTCAGCCTCAGAGGGCAAACATTTTCAGTCTGACTGCACATCAATCAGGGCAGATCAGGTAGATGTTTTGCCTATTTGCCGCCTGTCTCTTAACCAGATCACTCTACTATGAGTGAGCAACTCAACAACACCAACATTAATCTAAAAATAATGTTTTATACCACTTTTTTTTCACGGAATGTATTTGCTACTCGAAACAATGACTTTCTTATTTGTTGGAGTCGATCCAGCTTTTAAACTAGCAGCCAGCGTATCACTTCGAAATGGCCAGCGTTGCGAGAAAAAATAACAAGCAAATGTGACATCAAAGAAAGTTTTGTCATATCTCAAACGTTACATGTGGTCCAAGCAAACCAGACATCGACCGTGAACAAATAGCATCATTTAGACGGCCCGCCATATGTGAACCTGCCGTTGGGGCTGATCTGGGACACGGTGTACACCTTGTCGTTCGTCATGTAGGGCGTGAAATCTTGCGGGGCTCGGAACCTCTTGCCATCTTGATCCAGAAACATGATATTGCTGAATGATGCAGCTTTCACGTTGCTGGGACGGAAACCGCTCCCCATCGGGGCCAAAAGACTAGCTTGAGTCAGCACAAAACCTCGGGCTTGTATCTCATCTGCCTTGTCGGCCAAGGTGGTGAACAAGGTCTTCGGGAAACGACCGATTAACTTTGGCTTCGACCCGAACCCACAGTGCACAAGCCAGTCTCCCGTTGCTTTGTCCTACACAAACTCCGAAACCAGAAATTTGGTTGGCCTGGAATTGCAACTTTGTACAAATTCATATTGCAAGATAAAGATACATTATGTTTACCTTGAAAACTTTTAGGTTGATGGTTTGCTTGGCTCCATTGGGGTTCGAAACGGGGCTCAGTTTAGTTCCTGGCACTATGGCACCTTTCTCAGGAACATAACCTGGACAGGTTAAATCGTAGCAGCCCGTCCATCCTTGGTTATCGCTCTATGAAACAATTTTGAAGCAATTAGCAACAAGAGAAATTACCCCAATGCATTTTTTGAAATGCATGACGTGTTGTTCTTACCGTCCAGTAAGTGAAAAAGCGAGTGTCTGAATTACCACCATACTGCCATGGATAAGCCTGTGGATTAAGTAAAATTAGTTGGGAACATGCTTGTATTACCATACACACATAGTAAGAAAATTAAATAAAAAATAAATGGAAGTGACTTACATGCCATCCAACAACAATCATGTTACGATCGAACGCTTTCGAATTCTTAATAATCAAGGCAGCCCCACTGTGTTGATCTTGACGCAAAGAGAGACCATATACGTCGATTGTAGCTTCAATCCCATAGTAATCCCGTGCCACATGTGTTTTATATGCAGCATCCTGGTTAAAAAAAGGAATTTACTTGAAGATGTCAATGTAATTATGCTCTATTTGGTACGGTAGAGGATATTTATATAAAAACTTTCTCCACTTGTGTCGATTTCGATAGCTATAGTCTGATTTAAATGTTTGTAACAACTTGGTTTATTGTGACGTTTGTGTTTTCATCTGGATATTTAGGGTGTGCACACCAAACATTTATTCCCGTAACTTCAGATATGGATCTGCTAAAAGATTGACATGGTGGATCATGTTAAGTGCAGCGTGATTTAGTTTCACCCCAACAACACACTTGAAAACAACATCACAACCCCATGCAGATTAAACCTAATGGTTTAGATCATTTTATCTATTTTTTAGACGAAAGGTGACATGTTTCCTTAATAAGCGGTTTGGCATAATCAGCAGTCATCCTATATCTAGGTTGTTAGTGACAACCATGATTCGTGTTCATGTTTAGGTTGAATACCGTGGGTAATTGTATAAGTAATTTGTCTCAAATATTGTTACTTTGTCATCGTCCCCACAAAAAAGAAGAGATAATGTCAGCTTCAAAGTTATGTACTTGAGTCTGTTGATGCCGGAAACGACTCAAACCAGAGGGGGTTAATATACTCACATAGGAAGTTCTGACGCCATAATTAGGGAACGTTGACACATTTGCAGGAGGTGGATCCAAACCATCCATCTTCAGGTTGATTGGCTTTAAGTTGCCACCAGAGACACCAAGCTCCTCCTGAAATAAAATATTAGGCCGTTTGATCTTGAACCATGCATGCATCAAGTTTGAAATTACGCATCAATATTGCTGGGAATTTCTGAAACGCACGCACCTGATTTCCAGCATGGGGTCTAACTCCAAGTATGCCACGGGTGAGATGCAGAATGCACAGAGCCAGGATGAAGAGACTAAAGTTGTTACCCATGATCAGTCTCAAACCACCAGAGAATGAGCTGCAAGAATTGTTCCAGGGGAAGAGCTTAGCTCGGCCCCCTTTAAATGGAACCTGAAACCAAGAGGTTATTGAAATATTTATGACTATAGTTTAGCAGATTTTATTTGCATTTACTTAGTCCCCAAAAAATGTACTGTTGCACTCTGGTATAAAATGGAGATTATTAATGCAAAATATTTGGTTTGCACAATTAATACAATGCCCAATATTTGATTGGCGTTTAGAACTCTTACAAGTACTAAAAAAATACGAGAGCACGCACGTGTCTTCCTACTGTATCTTGCACTGTCCAAGTCATTTGGGTACCATATGCACAATCTTTGCATCTACATCAACTGCAATTATGTCCGAATATGCACAACATCATCAGCTATATCCTATATATGTACACATAAGCATCTTAGATTCTCATTAGAATACAGCATAGGCAGGATGGCAAATTTCAAGATTTTACAAGTTATCATCAAATTGAAATTACAGCACGTTCCAATCTAACAAATACTCCTACCAAACAGCGTCAAGATACTGAAAATTATATCTTGCAAACACAAAAAGGTCAACATTTTCCTTCAGGTAAAAAACCATGGTCCAGAGCAACATTCTCGCAAATGCGACAGACAATAACATGAAGGGATGCAAGATTATTCATTTCACTCAGAGTCAGAGCACCCACTCGATGTGCTCATCCGTGAAGACAAAACGTGCGCACTTGTGCTTGACCATCTGAAGGGTCTGCTGCCGGTCATCACCACCGGCGCCAGCCATCATCTCTATCCCGGTGAGCACGGAGAAGTACCCTCCTCTTTCTCCTTCCGTAAAGGTCTTAGCGATGAGAAACTTGCCGCCGCCTAGGTGGAGAAGCTCGAGCTGTTTTGGAAGCCACGGCTCTCCCTCAGCAGGCGGGTTCAGATCTTCCCACACCGTGGGAGCGGCGGGCTGCCCTCCACCGTCCATGGCAGAGAGGTCCTCTTGGCTGACAAACTAGACAAACTAGCAGCACATGGCAAATTGCAAGATTTTACATTCCACCATCAATCAAACTACAACATGTTTCAGTCGATCTGAATCTGAAAGTACAAAATCCTAAGATACAGAAAACTATATATCTTGCGAACAAGAAACTGAAGTTTTTCCTTCAGGAAAAAGCCCGGGGAAGCAGTCAAAATTTTCCTTCGGGAAAAACCGAGAGAAACAGCAGCAGCATAAATACGCCACGACAAGCGCAGCTAGTGCTAGCTAAACCCTCACTGTACAGTTACAAAAATTTCCTACAGCCTCGTCTCCTCTACTCACTTGTTCTTCTTCTGCTTGTGTTTTTGTGTCCTCTTGGCTGCGAGGGCACCCGAGGCGCTCTTCCCCTCAAACCTTTTCGCCATCTTCATGACACTAGCCATGCCCTTGCGTGCCGACTGCTTGCGATCTGACCTGCGGTTGAGCAGCTTCCGATCCAAAGGCCAGTAAGCATATGGCTCCATCTTGTCTTTCTTCTTGAGATCACCACCGGCCTTCTTGCTGGTGTACTCATGGCCGGTGTAGGACCAGCCAGTGCTGGCCACCTTCCTCCTCTTCACTGACTGGCTTCTGACAGAGGTCTTGTCATCAGCCTCCTCGTCATGCGAGACAATGGGCTTCTTTTTACGCCATTCCCGTTCTTCACGAATGATCATACGGCCTTCGGGGTCCATCTCGATCTCGTCGTCGTCGTCGACATCAGGTGCAGCCCTCTTTTTTCCTGTTGATTTGAGAGCCAACCGCATTGTCTTCTGGTCAAGTAAATCTAGGGGCTCACCAGTCGAGTGATCAATGATCTTTTCCTGCAAGTTCTTATCTTGACGCTTTCGGTTTGACCTGGATGTGAATAAAAGCAAATACAAACAATTATGATTGTTTCAGCTTCTCAGGCAGCTTTTCAGCACAGCAATTGTTTCAGCTTCTGAGGCAGCTTTTCAGCACGGCAATGACATGGCACATACCGTGTTGAAGCTTTTGATCCGTTACGAGAAGCAAGACTATGCTGCTTGGAAAAGGGACCATTCGAGTCTTCATCGTCACTTCCAAAATCAGAAAACATCTGTGTGTGATTCCATCCACTTTGCCTGCAGTCAAAACATGGATCAATCAGTTGAACACAAGATGTAGATACTTTGGATTTAAATTAGATTAAACAAAATTTGTTTTTGTCTAAGCTCACGACTTTTCAGAAAAAAACAGATGGCACTAAATTATGGCATTATCGTGCCAGTAATACCTTGTAGCTCCTGAGGCCATGGACATAGCCTCCCCATCCTCAGACGAATTGCCCTTCCTCATTTTACGCTCATTAATCTGGTAAACATTGCAAACAAATGGTAGAAGTAACACGATAAGAGGGAGAAGTCATTATTTTCTTTTCTCTCTGAAGCTTTTGTTGGAACTCTGCAGATTTGTATCACAACTGAACTTACCTTCCTGATATTGGTGAGCAATTTCATATGTTCTTCGGGCATCACAGCTTTTACTGCATCTAAACCACATTTTTTCACGAGAATTTCAACAAGTGACTTGACCTAATAATAAAACGAGTGGAGTTATTAGCAGGCTCAAAAACCTAATAATAAGAAGAGTGAAAATTACAAGCAAGCTCAAATAAAAGGATAAGAGTTCATTAATATGCAGAAATGTGCATTTATTTCCCAAACACTTGTCTTATCTTTCCTGACATAAAGTAGGACAACAGCAAAGACAGAGTAAAATACTAACATGCGGAAGTAGGCATTTATTGATTTTTTTAATAGCACATTCCTAGTAAAAAATAAACAGCGCTTCATCACAGACAATCAATCAATAGAACAATACCTTCGCTTTCAAAGAATTCTTCTTATCACTTTGCCAGCTCAACAAACCCTCAACGACTCCCTTCAAGTGCTCATGAAGCACATCAGCTTTAGATCTAGCCACCAATGCTTTGATAAAGCCTAAGTTGGCCTGGCCACGATATCAATGTTAGTTGAAGGAGCTTGAGATGAAATTATTGATTAGCTAAATTCATGAACTGGAGGTGTGTTATGACTTTACTTTGACAAGTTCTCGGTTGTTCCTCTGCATAAGGAGAAAAGTCGAGGGGAGGAGCTTGTAAGCTACTCCAATAAGATCTGAGAACTCATAGGTCAAGCGAGCTAACCCAGTTACAGCAGCACTAATCGCATGTGGAGTTTGACCAGCTAGACCACCAGCTACCTAAACATGAAAGCTGACAAAGTTAAACCAAACTATGTATCACATCTTGTTGTATAGAGGGAGAAAAGATCCCAATTATCAAGGGTTAACAACTGAGCACACCGGAAAATGCTAGGTTGCCAAATTGCAACATCATAGTGCTCAAGTGGTCGAATTTTCCCATAAAAAAAACTGAAATTAAAATGCATAATGGCATTGAAGTACCATGTCAAAGAACTGGTGCAAGCTGTCCTTCCTCCCATCATTTTCAGCATCTTCACAAGCATGGCCAATTGCAATAAGCACATCATAAGCTCTATTTCTGGTTTTCTTGTTAGCCTGTGAAGAAACATAAACGCATCACCATTAATCTCACATCTGACTTTCCTGTACCACATGAGTACATTCAGAAGTTGTCCTATCAGAAAAAATGAACATTGCTTCAGTAGCAAGAGTTAAGCGAAAGAACTATGCCATTCAACACTTGAGTACTTGATCAATGTAAGCAGTAAGGTCTAGAGTAAACAAATATCTGTACTCTACTCTGAACAGAAAAACTCACTTTCATCTATTTTTGTTTCAATAAAACAAAAGAACAGCCTTAGGTAATAACAGGAAGCTGTAATTATGTATTGTGTTTCAAAGGGAATAAGAAACAAAAATGACAAATTGGCAACATGCTACTTGAGCATTATAGAAAGTTTCTTCCTGGCTACATTGATATTTGATAATGCAGTGCAATGTATAATACACTATTTCCGTTACCTCCTTCAAGGCAAGAAGTATTTCAGTGAGAAATGAACTAACAATTTCCCTCTTCCTAAGCTTCGATGGATCCTGCAGACAAGAAAGTGATGCACATTTGTTAATGCTCTCCCAGATAGAGATGTAAATTTGTTCATAAACTGTGTTGATGTTTCTGCTTTACCAACCTTCAAAATGTAAACAATAAGGTGATGCAGGCATTCAAGCCTGTACCGCTTTGATGGAAATTGGCATGGCAATGACAAAATCATCAATTCCAACAGGACATCTAAATTTCCTCTCAATAAATTCAGCATCCTGAAATAGTCAAGCATACAGAAAAAAGTTCAGAAGTTGTTTTTCTTGTTTCGTGCAATTGTTAATATAAATTAACTAACTGAAAACAAAAACAAACCTTAAGTAACATTGAGAGGACCTTGTATGCTCTCTTTTGATTCATTGAGTCGCTATCCTAAAACCGGAAAAAAAAGCGCAAGGTACAAGCAATTTACATAACATGTTGCTTAAATGGAGAAGACAAACATAAGTTGCATGAAAACCATATATGTACCTTAATTGCAGGTTTTACATAACTGAATAGCACATTGATAGACTTTGCATCCAATCCAGGCATTAATGAAGCTGCAAATTCTAAAAGGAGGGCCCTGAAATTCAAATCAAGTTTGGAAATCAACACTGGACTTAAACTGGAATCTAGGATGCACAGATAAGAACCGAGAAAAAATTAAACTCCGTGAAACCTTGTCATGTTATTTGTATTGGAATTATCGTCAATCTGCATTGAACCGTCATTCACTTGCTGCGCATTAACAGCTTTTGTGGCATCCAGCAACTTTCTTATTGCATCAAGGAAGAACTTGCTGACAACATCTTTGTCTGATATGGATGCTATCTCGCTTATCGCAGGCTGGTCGAACAAAGAGGGCAATGCCATGTAAGTTACATGCTTTCAAGCAATATAAATGAAATGCAGTCAGTCAATGAAACAATCCAACATGAAATTCATAATGGAATGATGGAATTGCACTCCACAAAATAAGGAGACTTAGTTTAGCCTTGATTCATTTTTGGTCGAAAAATATAATTGACTATTAGCAGTGATAGATTCAAATGATAATCTATCAGTGTATCTTACAGGAAATTTACACTTTAAAGACACAACTTAAAAAGAAAAATCAAACAACTCCGAGAAAAATTGCATAACCCACATGGATCAAGCCCCATGATATTCACAAAGAGTACAACAATCGGATCAAGCCCCCACAATAAGATGACAGCATATATATATTGCAAACAGCAATGGCATACCTGTAAGAATCCAATAGCGTCCTTTGAGGATGACATGAATATAGAACATAATATCTCCAAGAATTTTGAAGAGAAAGCACGTATTTCTTTCAAATTTTCCTCAGCTGACTCTTTAGTATAGCGTTCCTTTGCTCTTCTTTCAGATTTGCTTAATTCAGCATCAACAAGAATGTCCTCTTTGTTAGTGATTGACAAAGCTTCCTTGTTTTGTTTGATTAAAATCTAAAACGAACACAAGTCAGAAAGACACTTAAAATTAAATAGCAGTTCACTGTAACTTGAACAGAGGCGATGTGAAGCACCTGAATACTGGAACAAATGATGCCACGCAAGTCAGGCTGGTTTTGGAGAGTGTCACATAAAACATTTTGTAGAACTCTGAAGCTGCTTGAAGTATCACATGGATAGTTACAGCAAGATGGTAACAAAGACCAAAGTGAATACACATAACCCTCTGCTCTCTTGGCGGAGAAAAGCTTATCGTCTTTCAAAAGCTGGTCAATTGCAGATATTGGAAACGTTATCAGGCTGTAGTTCAAAAATGAATGGCTTGATCCTTTTATTGTTAAAGCATAAAAAAGATCTTTATTTCCGGTATACCTTGGGAATACTCTTCTCTACAGCTCTAACGATGCCCAGAATATCTCTCAAGAAAAACTGTAAACTAGCACCAACAATGTGCCTTTCTAAAATAGGGAGAATCCATTCATTCTCAACAGATATTGACTGAATATGAAGAATGTCAAGAACATTCTTTGGCCCCATTGCAGAAATTGCTGAACCAAGACATGCATTGAGCTGCAAAATAGAAGCATTTGAAGGTGAACCAGCAGATGACATTCAAGTTTACAGGCTACAGCTTTATATATTGACTATACGTCTATGCTCATAGGCCGTAGCAAAATCTTAAGCGGCATAAGTTTTGGCAAGATCAAAGTGCATGTGTGGTAGACAGAAATACCTGCTTCCGGAAAGAAAAGTCATCATCAGACATGTTCTGCATGTCTGCCAGGTTCTTAAGTGCTTCTGGCAATAGATCAGATGAAGATTTTCCTATTGTTTCCCATGAGAAATGAGTTCAGGAACTGAGACAGCTTGATATCAAGCAACTAACTAGCAGTAGTAAAAAAAAGTAATATTGTCCAATTTATCAGAAAACAATCAAGTAGAAATAATTGCATAGCAATGGCCGACAAGAAGCATGGTGAAAGATTAATTGCATCTCCATGACCAGATGAGACACCAAAAACTAGAAAGATCAATTGCGGTCCATTATTGGTAAGCTGCTGAAAATAAAAACCAGATCTACAACCACCATTATCACAGAACTAATGCAGACCAATTTTACGGTGAGTTTGTGGTTGCTATGTTCTGTTGGAATTAAGTGTATGTGTGGTGCGCGCGGGGGGGGGGGGGGGGGGGGGGGGGGGGGGCTTGCTTTAGGTCCAGTGTTTGTTGTCACACTATAGAAGATCCTTCAAATACCATTGCATTGCAAAAATAAATAGGCGCTTTAAAAAAATACTACAGTACTGCAAACAAAGCCTCAAGCCAAGCATTGCCAAGTGCCAACTAATGAGAGTTACAAAGCATTAGAAACTTAAGACTAACAACACAATGCCAACACATAAGATAAGGATGAAAACAGCGGTATACTTACCTAACGTATCAAATGCCAATGAAATTACAAGAAATGATTTGTCCCATACATCACTGCAGCGTACATCTAGCAAGCCCTCCAGGATAGCACATATCTTCTCTATGACTGTGGGGTTAGATCTCACCCCTTGATGTCTAGCCTTAATCTGGTCGATCCCCTGAGACACCATGTTTTCATCAATGCAATTATCTATTAATCCTTTGAAAGTCTCCACCGCACAAAATCTAGCTTCTTCAAATTCACTTGCCAATATATCTGAGAAATAATTTGGAAGAGAGAGATTAATATGATTTGTAACTTGTAAGTAACACATAACAACCAAGGAATGCCAATAAACTTAGAAATGCCAAATTTATGAAAATCACCAACCTCCAAGTGAAGTAAACACTAGTGGGAGCTTTACAACAAATATGTGCTTATTCTGACTATAAACTTTTCTAGTGCCAATATTTAGAAGCCGTGCGATTGAAGCGAGTTCATCTCCGGATTTTCTTTCAGTGGAGACTGACATCCCGAGAGAACACATGAGATCCAATAGCATATCAGGTTTAAGCTGCACAGTTGGGCTGTCACCAACAGCATGCAGATTCTCCAATATACTCTTTGTCACAATTGGTTGACGCAGACCCAACAGTGCTGTAAAATACTTTAAGATGGTATTGGAGGGCTTGGATGCCATGAGAGGAAGGCAGCACTTAAGAGCATCTAACATATGTATGACATCCTTAGCCCCCTTGGGTCCTTCTGCTGCTGAACCAGTGTTTGCATCATTGGATCCTCCAGCAAGCAGCAGAAGTCGTTCAAAACATCTTGCGATTCCGTCACTTGCCGGAACCAAAATAGCTTTTCTCTGAAAACTCAGGAGAATATCTCGCAAGCAAGAATGAGATTGATTTCTCACCTGCAGCCCATTAAAGTAAACCATGAATAATCTTCAACATGTTGATCAAACACTTGCATTTTGGACTGAGTACCGCGGAAATCATTGGCATAATCTTATACTAGATGTGCCGATAAGACTGTAAGCCACCAATTTTCAACTCAGAATTGATGGTAGTTTACCTTGGGCCGATCATCGGTGACGAGCCGTAGCACCACGGCGTAGAGCGGCTCCACCGCCTGCCAGCTGGACTTGTCTCCCGCGGATATCAAGTGCGCGAGGCACCTCACCCCGGCCCTCACGCCGGAGTCGGGCGTGGAGGGGAACTCGAGCACGCGCGCCACGTCGTCAGCGACCTCGCGGCCGCGGGAGCGCACCACGGCGGTCGGGAGCGCGGGGATCGCCGCGGAGAGGAACGCGAGGAGCGCGCCCGCGACGTGGCTGTCGGCGGCCGCGGGCCCCGCGCGCGCGAGCGGGCCCAGCGCGGCGGCCGCCGCCCCGTAGTAGGCGACGGTGGAGGCGGGGAGGCCGCTGTCCCTGACGGTCTGCGCCAAGGAGGCGGCGGTGGCGCAGAGGTGCTCGTCGTCCTCCCGCCGCGAGGCGCCGAGGCGGGCGAGGATGGCCGCGGCGAGGTCGGCCTCGCCGGAGAACAGGGAGAGGTCGGGGTCGTCGCCGGCCACCGAGCGGGGCGTCTGGGGGAGCTCCTCCATGTCGACGTCGGCCATGGTTGCGGTGGCGGGCGTGCGGCGGAGCGGCGCGCGCGGCCGAAGCTTTTAGGGGGAGGAGGCGCTAGGGTTTTGGGGAGGTTGGGGGAGACGGGCTGGCTCGTTTTGTTTCGTGGGGCGCGAATGTGGGTGGGCCTTTCGGGAGGGATCAGTGGGCTG
This sequence comes from Triticum urartu, assembly GCF_003073215.2. Classification (NCBI taxonomy): domain Eukaryota; kingdom Viridiplantae; phylum Streptophyta; class Magnoliopsida; order Poales; family Poaceae; genus Triticum; species Triticum urartu. Next base: position 537,045,029 of record NC_053027.1, on the reverse strand, counting down.
GATGCACATCAAATGGGGGATTTCATTTTGTGTGGGCTATGGGCTGGCCAGAGGGGAAATAAACCAGCCCGTAACACAACTACTAAAAAAAACTTGCATTTGTCTTTTTTGTTCCAAAAAAAAAACTACTTGAATTTTGCGTATCGGGCGTCCTACTGCTATTATTTTTCTTGTTCGAAAAGGAGGTTGAAACCCCCGACCTATGCAATCCGACTACTAAGCATGCACTCTCTTTTTAGGTATTTTTTTATCGTGCAACTAGTGATAATAAACTCTTCCGATTCTTGGGAATGAATCTTTGATTGGATGATTAGGGAGATGAGTGTACCTTGAACATGGTAGGGTCAAACCTCTGTGTGTTTTATTAAGACGGTATTATCTTTTAATAGGAGAAGATGTTATTGTAGATAGCGAGGTACAAGTGATGACTCTGCCAATCTTTGATCCATCCACAATAGGGGTTGTGTGGTGTGTTTGTGTGAATGTGTGTTTCGGCATTTTACTCGGTCTTTGTAGAAAAAACTCTAAGAGAGTGTATGACAACAACAATCATGTTTAACTATCTCCATGATGGCTTTATTAATTTAGCTTCTTGCGCCTTTTTTCTAAAACAATATCGATCTTCAACAAGAGCTCACCAATAGGAGCTCGTTCTCGGGTCATCGACAAGAACTATAGGGTTCATCAAAAAGTGCCCTGGGAGCTCGGGTGTATGGGTCCCCAATAGGGATCGATTTTAAGGGACTAGTTTGTAAGGACATATGTGGAATTTCATGAATTCCAAAGCATAGAAAGAAAGTTTGAAACATATTGTTCACAAAATCATGGGTACAAGTGGTTGAATAAAAATGTGAGTAAAGTGACAACAGCGACACTTACACACAAGTACCATTTACAACAAAGCATGTGTATTTCTTCGATAAATTTTGTGATCTTAAACTGACTGAAGTCACTGCAGGCATTTCACTAGCGACCCATGCCTCATCAGTCACTACAAAAGAATTTTGTGTCGATGATAGACACATGAAAACAAATCTAAGAGCATGTCCAACAACCCATGTAAAAACTCCCCGTAAAAGTAGTTTTACAGGATGACGACATCCATAAAATTTACGAGAAGTTGTTTGGTGAGGTATTTTCTTAGTTTCTATAAACATCTTCCCCTAATATCTATTTTTTTTGTTCCCCATTAAACTAGCATACAAATGACATACATTTTGCATTAAACAAGCATACAGATGGCAGATTCATATCTATAGTATCACCATAATAATCTGAACAATGTTATATCAGGCACACATATGTGATAATAATTTTAAATCAACAATTTATGAAATTTGGTTTGAAATTGGAATTGAAATTCAAACATAACAAAATGGTACAAATCATTCGAAATAGAACATAATACGAAGAAGTTTATTGACCATGAAGCAGCCACAAATGCTCAACTAGATCATCACAAAGTTGTTCATGACCCGCATGGTTTTCAATATGTCGTTATGCTTAAATGGTGGTATTTAATTTTGTTCCCCTCATTTGCATAGCGATAGTTTGGTGGCTGCTCCCACTTGTCATCTATGATCATGTTAGGCCAACTCCACTGCGCGACCCTATCCTGTCCGCCCCCGTCCGTTTGGGGTAAACGGACAAACCAGACGGCCCAGCGCGCGGGCGCAGACGGACTTGTGTCCGCTTTGTGTCCTCTTTCGACCCATCCCCGACCCAAGTTTGCGCCGGTTTTGGGGTGAAACGGACAGCGCGCGGACGGGCGGGGCGCGCGCGCTTGTCCTCCCCTGGCCCGCCTGTCGGTGGGAGAAACCAACCCCCCCGCCCTATTTGGCGTCATTTCCCCAAACCCTCCCGCGTCCCTCCCGCCGCCCCCTCTATGCCTCGTCCATGGCCGACGCCCCACCAAATTCCGGCGGCCTAGCCGTCGACCCGCCCACAAAGGTGAAGAAGAAGGCGACCAAGGCGCCAAGAAGCCGCGATCAGAGTGCACGCCGGAGGAGATCGCCAATTTGGACGCGGAATCGGAGAAGAGGAGGGAACGGAGAGCGGTCTTCAAGGTCAATGCCGCCGCGGCCAAGTTCACCGCCCAACGCGATGCGATGGAGGCCGCGCGGCGCAAGGCCGCGGTCGACGAGAAGGAGGACCTCGTCAACAAAGCGCACACCCTCCTCATTCTTGGCATGGGCCGTCCGTCCGGGTTTCCTGCAGCGGCCGTCAGTAGGGCGAGCACATACTCGTTGGTCGCCCGGCCTCCGCACTGCCAGTCGCGGACCGCGCCCATGTCGCCTGGCTTTCCTCCGCCAAGGCACGACGGCCAGACCTGTTTCTCGGGGTCGCCGGACATGGGCTTGTTCGTGCCATCCACACCGCGCCCCGCGGCCGTCATCGATCTCAACGTCACGCCTGGGTCCAGCAGCGGCGACCGGTCATCCGCCAAGATGCAAAGAAAGCAAGCACGGGCACCATGCCCCCCCCCCGCGTCTTCTTTGACGGAATGCCAACACCAACGGCAATGGTCAACGTGAAGGAAATATGCCCTAGAGGCAATAATAAAGCTATTATTTATTTCCTTATATCATGATAAATGTTTATTATTCATGCTAGAATTGTATTAACCGGAAACATAATACATGTGTGAATACATAGACAAACAGAGTGTCACTAGTATGCCTCTACTTGACTAGCTCGTTGATCAAAGATGGTTATGTTTCCTAACCATAGACATGAGTTGTCATTTGATTAACGGGATCACATCATTAGGAGAATGATGTGATTGACTTGACCCATTTCGTTAGCATAGCACTTGATCGTTTAGTTTGTTGCTATTGCTTTCTTCATGACTTATACATGTTCCTATGACTATGAGATTATGCAACTCCCATTTACCGGAGGAACACTTTGTGTGCCACCAAACGTCACAACGTAACTGGGTGATTATAAAGGTGCTCTACAGGTGTCTCCGAAGGTACTTGTTGGGTTGGCGTATTTCGAGATTAGGATTTGTCACTCCGATTGTCGGAGAGGTATCTCTGGGCCCTCTCGGTAATGCACATCACTTAAGCCTTGCAAGCATTGCAACTAATGAGTTAGTTGCAGGATGATGTATTACGGAACGAGTAAAGAGACTTGCCGGTAATGAGATTGAACTAGGTATTGAGATACCGACGATCAAATCTCGGGCAAGTAACATACAAATGACAAAGGGAACAACGTATGTTGTTATGCGGTCTGACCGATAAAGATTTTCGTAGAATATGTGGGAGCCAATATGAGCATCCAGGTTCCGCTATTGGTTATTGACCGGAGACGTGTCTCGGTCATGTCTACATTGTTCTCGAACCCGTAGGGTCCGCACGCTTAAGGTTTCGATGACAGTTTCATTATGAGTTTATATATTTTGATATACCGAAGGTTGTTCGGAGTTCCAGATATGATCACGGACATGACGAGGAGTCTCGAAATGGTCGAGACATAAAGATTGATATATTGGACGGCTATATTCGGACACCGAAAGTGTTTCAGGTGATTTCGGAGAAAACCGGAGTGCCGAAAGGGTTACCGGAACCCCCCGGGGAAGTATTGGGCCTTAGTGGGCCTGAGGGGAGAGAGAGGGCAGCAGCCCAGGAGGTGGCGCCCCCCCTCCCATGGGGAGTCCGAATTGGACTAGGGGAGGGGGGCGCGGCCCCTCTTTCCCTCTCCCTCTCCCTCTCTTTCCTTCCCCTTCCCTCTTCCTATTTAGACTAGGAAAGGGGAGTCCTACTCCTACTAGGAGGAGGACTCCCCCCTCCTTGGCGCGCCTCAAGTGCCGGCCGGCCTCCCCCTTGCTCCTTTATATACAGGGGCAGGGGCACCTCTAGACACACAAGTTGATCTTCGTGATCGTTCTCTTAGCCGTGTGCGGTGCCCCCCTCCACCATAATCTTCGATAATATTGTAGCAGTGCTTAGGCGAAGCCCTGCGACGTTAGAACATCAAGATCGTCACCACGCCGTCGTGCTGACGGAACTCTTCCCCGACACTTTGCTGGATCGGAGTCCGGGGATCATCATCGAGCTGAACGTGTGCTAGAACTCGGAGGTGCCGTAGTTTTGGTGCTTGATCGGTCGGGCTGTGAAGACGTACGACTACATCAACCACGTTGTGCTAACGCTTCCGCTTCCGGTCTACGAGGGTACATAGACAACACTCTCCCCTCTTGTTGCTATGCATCACCATGATCTTGCGTGTGCGTAGGAAATTTTTGAAATTACTACGTTCTCCAACAGTGGTATCAGAGCCTAGTTTTTATGCGTTGATGTTGTGCACGAGTAGAACACAAGTGAGTTGTGGGTGATATAAGTCATACTGCTTACCAGCATGTCATACTTTGGTTCGACGATATTTTTGGATGAAGCGGCCCGGACTGACATTACGCGTACTCTTACGCGAGACTGGTTCTACCGACGTGCTTTGCACACAGGTGGCTGGCGGGTGTCAGTTTCTCCAACTTTAGTTGAACCGAGTGTGGCTACGCCCGGTCCTTGCGAAGATTAAAATGGCACCAACTTGACAAACTATCATTGTGGTTTTGATGCGTAGGTAAGAACGGTTTTTGCTAAGCCCGTAGCAGCCACGTAAAACTTGCAACAACAAAGTAGAGGACGTCTAACTTGTTTTTGCAGGGCATGTTGTGATATGATATGGTCAAGAAATGATGCTAAATTTTATTGTATGAGATGATCATGTTTTGTAACCGAGTTATCGGGAACTGGCAGGAACCATATGGTTGTCGCTTTATTGTATGCAATGCAATCGCGCTGTAATGCTTTACTTTATCACTAAGCGGTAGCGATAGTCGTGGAAGCATAAGATTGGCGAGACGACAATGATGCTACGATGGAGATCAAGGTGTCACGCTGGTGACGATGGTGATCATGACGGTACTTCAGAGATGGAGATCACAAGTACAAGATGATGATGGCCATATCATATCACTTATATTGATTGCATGTGATGTTTATCTTTTATGCATCTTATCTTGCTTTGATTGACGGTAGCATTATAAGATGATCCCTCACTAAATTATCAAAGTATAAGTGTTCTCCCTGAGTATGCACCGTTGCGAAAGTTCTTCGTGCTGAGACACCACGTTATGATCGGGTGTGATAGGCTCTACGTTCAAATACAACGGGTGCAAAACAGTTGCACACGCGGAATACTCAGGTTAAACTTGACGAGCCTAGCATATAATAGATATGGCCTCGGAACACGGAGACCGAAAGGTCGAGCATGAATCATATAGTAGATATGATCAACATAGTGATGTTCACCATTTAAACTACTCCATCTCACGTGATGATCGGACATGGTTTAGTTGATTTGGATCACGTGATCACTTAGAGAATTAGAGGGATGTCTATCTAAGTGGGAGTTCTTAAGTAATATGATTAATTGAACTTTAATTTATCATGAACTTAGTCCTGGTAGTATTAGCATATCTATGTTGTAGATCAATAGCTCGCGTTTAGCTCCCCTGTTTTATTTTTGATATGTTCCTAGAGAAAACTAAGTTGAAAGATGTTAGTCGCAATGATGCGGATTGGATCCGTGATCTGAGGTTTATCCTCATTGCTGCACAGAAGAATTATGTCTTTGATGCACCGCTAGGTGACAAACCTATTGCAGGAGCAGATGCAGATGTTATGAACATTTGGCTAGCTCAATATGATGACTACTTGATAGTTTAGTGCACCATGCTTAAACGGCTTAGAATCGGGACTTCAAAGACGTTTTGAACGTCATGAACCATATGAGATGTTCCAGGAGTTGAAGTTAATATTTCAAGCAAATACCCGAGTTGAGAGATATGAAGTCTCCAACAAGTTCTATAGCTAAAAGATGGAGGAGAATAGCTCAATTAGTGAGCATGTGCTCAGATTGTCTGGGTACTACAATCGCTTGAATCAAGTAGGAGTTAATCTTCCAGATAAAATAGTGATTGACAGAATTCTCTAGTCACCATCACCAAGTTAGTAGAACTTCATGATGAACTATAATATGCAAGGGATAACGGAAACGATTCCAAGCTCTTCGTGATGCTGAAATCAACGAAGGTAGAAATCAAGAAAAGCATCAAGTGTTGATGGTAAACAAAACCACTAGTTTCAAGTAAAGGGACAAAGGGAAGAAAGGGGAATTTCAAGAAGAACGACAAGCAAATTGCTGCTCAAGTGAAAAACCCAAGTCTGGACCTAAGCCTGAAACTGAGTGCTTCTACTGCAAAAGGACTGGTCACTGGAAGCGGAACTACCCCAAGTAATTGGCGGATAAGAAGAATGGCAAAGTGAACATAGGTATATTTTGATATACATGTTATTGATGTGTACTTTACTAGTGTTTATAGCAACCCCTCAGTATTTGATACTAGTTCAGTTGCTAAGAGTAGTAACTCGAAACGGGAGTTGCAGAATGAACAGAGACTAGTTAAGGGTGAAGTGACGATGTGTGTTGGAAGTGGTTCCAAGATTGATATGATCATCATCGCACACTCCCTATACTTTCAGGATTAGTGTTGAACCTAAATAAGTGTTATTTGGTGTTTGCGTTGAGCATAAATATGATTGGATCATGTTTATTGCAATACGGTTATTCATGTAAGTTAAAGAATAATTGTTGTTCTGTTTACATGAATAAAACCTTCTATGGTCATACACCCAATGAAAATGGTTTGTTGGATCTCGATCATGATGATACACATATTCATAATATTGAAGCCAAAAGATGCAAAGTTAATAATGATAGTGCAACTTATTTGTGGCACTGCCGTTTAGGTCATATTGGTGTAAAGCGCATGAAGAAAATCCATGCTGATGGGTTTTTGAAATCACTTGATTATGAATCAGTTGATGCTTGCGAACCATGTCTCATGGACAAGATGACTAAGACTCCGTTCTCCGGAACAATGGAGCGAGCGACAGATTTGTTGGAAATCATACATACTGATGTATGTGGTCCGATGAATATTGAGGCTCGTGGCAGGTATCATTATTTTCTGAGCTTCACAGATGATTTGAGAAGATATGAGTATATCTACTTGATGAAACACAAGTCTGAAATATTTGAAAAATTCAAAGAATTTCAGAGTGATGTGGAGAATCATCGTAACAAAGATAAAGGTTTCTACGATATGATCGCAGAAGTAAAATATTTGAGTTACGAGTTTGGCCTTCAGTTAAAACAATGTGAAATAGTTTCACTACTCACGCCACCTGGAACACCACAGTGTAATGGTGTGTCCGAATGTCATAACCGTACTTTATTAGATATAGTGCAATCTATGATGTCTCTTACCGATCTACCACTATCGTTTTGGGGTTATGCATTAGAGACAGCTACATTCACGTTAAAAAGGGCACCATCTAAATCCGTTGAGATGACACCGTATGAACTGTGGTTTGGCGAGAAACCTAAGTTGTCGTTTCTTAAAGTTTGGGACTGTAATGCTTATGTGAAAAAGTTTCAACATGATAAGCTCGAACCCAAATCGGAGAAGTAAATCTTCATATGATACCCAAAAGAAAATGTTGGGTACACCTTCTATCACATATCCGAAGGCAAGTTATTCATTGCTGAGAATGGATCCTTTCTAGAGAAGGAGTTTCTCTCGAAAGAAGTGAGTGGGAGGAAAGTAGAACTTGATGAGGTAACTGTACCCGCTCCCTTATTGGAAAGTAGTTCATCACAGAAATCTATTCATGTGACTACTACACCGATTAGTGAGGAAGCTAATGATGATGATCATGTAACTTCAGATCAAGCTACTACCGAACCTCATAGGTAAACCAGAGTAAGATCCGCACCAGAGTGGTACGGTAATCCTGTTCTGGAGGTCATGTTACTTGACCATGACGAGCCTACAAACTATGAGGAAGCAATGATGAGCCCAGATTCCGCGAAATGGCTTGAGGCCATGAAATCTGAGATGAGATCCATGTATGAGAACAAAGTATGGACTTTGATTGACTTTCCCAATGATCGGTAAGCCATTGAGATTAAATGGATCTTCAAGAGGAAGACGGACGCTGATAGTAGTGCTACTATCTACAAAGCTAGAATTGTCGCAAAAAGTTTTTCGACAAGTTCAAGGTGTTGACTACGATGAGAGTTTCTCACTCGTATTTATGCTTAAGTCTGTCCGAATCATGTTAGCAATTGCCGCATTTTATGAAATCTGGCAAATGGATAAACAAAACTGCATTCCTTAATGGATTTATTAAAGAAGAGTTGTATATGATGCAACCGGAAGGTTTTGTCAATCCTAAAGGTACTAACAAAATATGCAAGCTCCAGCGATCCATCTATGGACTGGTGCAAGCATCTCGGAGTTGAAATATACGCTTTGATAAGTTAATCAAAGCATATATTTTTATACAGACTTGTGGTGAAGCCTGTATTTACAAGAAAGTGAGTGGGAGCACTACAACATTTCTGATAAGTATATGTGAAAGACATATTGTTGATCGGAGATAATATAGAATTATTCTGCAAAGCATAAAGGAATATTCTTCAAAGAAAGACCTCGGTGAAGCTGCTGGCATATTGAGCATCAAGATCTATAGAGATAGATCAAGATGCTTGATAAGTTTTTCAATGAGTACATACCTTGACAAGATTTTGAAATAGTTCAAAATGGAACAGTCAAAGAAGAAGTTCTTGCCTGTGTTACAAAGTGTGAAGTTGAGTAAGACTCAAAACCCGACCACGGCAGAAGATAAAGAGAGAATGAAAGTCATTCCCTATGCCTTAGCCATAGGTTCTATAAAGTATGCCATGCTGTATACCAGACCTATTGTATACCCTGCCCTGAGTTTGGCAAGGGAGTACAATAGTGATCTAGGAGTAGATCACTGGACATTGGTCAAAATTATCCTTAGTGGAATAAGGATATGTTTCTCGATTATGGAGGTGACAAAAGGTTCATCGTAAAGGGTTACGTCGATGCAAGTTTTGACACTGATCCAGATGACTCTAAGTCTCAATCTGGATACATATTGAAAGTGGGAGCAATTAGCTAGAATAGCTCCATGCAGAGCATTGTTGACATAGAAATTTGCAAAATATTTACGGATCTGAATGTGACAGACCCGTTGACTAAACTTCTCTCACAAGTAAAACATGATCACACTTCAGTACTCTTTGGGTGTTAATCACATAGCGACGTGAACTAGATTATTAACTCTAGTAAACCCTTTGGGTGTTGGTCACATGTCGATGTGAACTATGGGTGTTAATCACATGGTGATGTGAACTATTGATGTTAAATCACATGGCGATGTGAACTAGATTATTGACTCTAGTGCAAGTGGGAGACTGAAGGAAATATGCCCTAGAGGCAATAATAAAGCTATTATTTATTTCCTTATATCATGATAAATGTTTATTATTCATGCTAGAATTGTATTAACCGGAAACATAATACATGTGTGAATACATAGACAAACAGAGTGTCACTAGTATGCCTCTACTTGACTAGCTCGTTGATCAAAGATGGTTATGTTTCCTAACCATAGACATGAGTTGTCATTTGATTAACGGGATCACATCATTAGGAGAATGATGTGATTGACTTGACCCATTCCGTTAGCATAGCACTTGATCGTTTAGTTTGTTGCTATTGCTTTCTTCATGACTTATACATGTTCCTATGACTATGAGATTATGCAACTCCCATTTACCGGAGGAACACTTTGTGTGCCACCAAACGTCATAACGTAACTGGGTGATTATAAAGGTGCTCTACAGGTGTCTCCGAAGGTACTTGTTGGGTTGGCGTATTTCGAGATTAGGATTTGTCACTCCGATTGTCGGAGAGGTATCTCTGGGCCCTCTCGGTAATGCACATCACTTAAGCCTTGCAAGCATTGCAACTAATGAGTTAGTTGCAGGATGATGTATTACGGAACGAGTAAAAAGACTTGCCGGTAACGAGATTGAACTAGGTATTGAGATACCGACGATCGAATCTCGGGCAAGTAACATACCAATGACAAAGGGAACAACGTATGTTGTTATGCGGTCTGACCGATAAAGATCTTCGTAGAATATGTGGGAGCCAATATGAGCATCCAGGTTCCGCTATTGGTTATTGACCGAAGACGTGTCTCGGTCATGTCTACATTGTTCTCGAACCCGTAGGGTCCGCACGCTTAAGGTTTCGATGACAGTTTCATTATGAGTTTATATATTTTGATGTACCGAAGGTTGTTCGGAGTTCCGGATATGATCACGGACATGACGAGGAGTCTCGAAATGGTCGAGACATAAAGATCGATATATTGGACGGCTATATTTGGACACCGGAAGTATTTCAGATGATTTCGGAGAAAACCGGAGTGCCGGAAGGGTTACGGAACCCCCCGGGGAAGTATTGGGCCTTAGTGGGCCTGAGGGGAGAGAGAGGGCAGCAGCCCAGGAGGTGGCGCCCCCCCTCCCATGGGGAGTCCGAATTGGACTAGCGGAGGGGGGCGCGGCCCCTCTTTCCCTCTCCCTCTCCCTCTCCCTCTCCCTCTCTTTCCTTCCCCCTTCCCTCTTCCTAGTTAGACTAGGAAAGGGGAGTCCTACTCCTACTAGGAGGAGGACTCCCCCCTCCTTGGCACGCCTCAAGGGCCGGCCGGCCTCCCCCCTTGCTCCTTTATATACAGGGGCAGGGGGGCACCTCTAGACACACAAGTTGATCTTCGTGATCGTTCTCTTAGCCGTGTGCGGTGCCCCCCTCCACCATAATCCTCGATAATATTGTAGCAGTGTTTAAGCGAAGCCCTGTGACGGTAGAACATCAAGATCGTCACCACGCCATCGTGCTGACGGAACTCTTCCCCGACACTTTGCTGGATCGAAATCCGGGGATCGTCATCGAGCTGAACGTGTGCTAGAACTCGGAGGTGCCGTAGTTTCGGTGCTTGATCGGTCGGGCCGTGAAGACGTACGACTACATCAACCGCGTTGTGCTAACGCTTCCGCTTCCGGTCTACGAGGGTACGTAGACAACACTCTCCCCTCTTGTTGCTATGCATCACCATGATCTTGCATGTGCGTAGAATTTTTTTTAAAATTACTACGTTCCCCAACACAACGACCCCTTCTACAACCAGTACATGGAGGACGTGATCTTCGAAGGTGGGCATGATCGTGCCTACAACCCCGACGAGACCCAAAGTCAGGATGGCCGTGCCCAGTACGTCCCCGATGAACGGTGCAGAGCAGCCGCTGGCTCTGTTGCCGGCGTGATGAACTGGGCCGCTAGGCTTGGCATTTGAAAGTTGTTCCTTTTTTAAAAAAATAGACGTGGACAGGATGGGGCAAACGGATGCGGCCGCGCGCTAGGCGCACGGCCACCGCATCTCAGGACACGCCCGGACACGACCCCATTGCCCTACCCAAATGGACAGAATCCGGACAAAACGGATGTCCATTTAGGGTCGCGCGGTGGAGTAGGCCTTATGCAATATCACGCACACGATTATGACAAGCCCACGGACAATGGCAAAGCGAGTTTGTAGATCCCCAAATGCCCGTCTGACATCCTTTCTACATGTTTCTTGACGCCTACCAAAGCTAATATTCTTGTTTCGGGGAGATTGGGGGAGACAGGCTTGCTCGTTTTGTTTCGCTGGACTCGACTCTGGGTGGGCCTTTATGGTGAGATGGGTGCAATTCTAATGGGTAGTTTGGGAATCTTACATTCTTAAGAAGTTGATCCTTACTACTACCTATTCTCTCAACATGCAGCCTGTCCACATCATCATTCAGCCACGTCAGTAATTATTGTCATGTATACATGCATTATGTAGGCATGCATGAGGTGCAATGCAACCTTCCACCACAGCGTAATTGCTCATGCTATCTTCTGACCATTTCTCTATATAAAAAATAACATGACCCCAATGTATTAATTAACTCAGAAAGGTCCCTTCATAAATTGTTCAATTTGCTCGGATGGTGTATCAGCCGTTTAGTTGAGGCTTTCAATAGCGTAGTTCACGGTGCACCTCTGACCCTTTCCCTTCCTCTCTTCGGCTTCCTTCTCTCTTTCTTCTAATTAATTGGTAGCCGAAGAGCACCACAGGGTAACTACTATTTCTTCCCTTATCTACCATTCTACCCCTTGTGTTTTCAATCCCACCACAAACGATCACCCGACATGGCTGCTCCTCTTCTCCATCGACCCATCTCCATATTCCCCTCTGATTGCGTGGTGCGACGCGAGCAGCACGATGCAGTCATCGAAGAGGCCAACAGTGTATGGGACAAAGGAGCTGACCAGGGAACCATCGAGGCTAAGAACCAACCATGGACGGCATGGGGACGAAAGCTCAAGACCGACGGACCTTCCCTGCAGTGGCGCCGCTCCTGGCCGAGGAATCCAACGAGGGAGGAGCAGTGCGGTGCCGGAATGATGTCTACGGCGCGCCAGCACTTGCAGACAGCGGCACACCGAAAGAGGTCAGCAACGCCATGCACGCGCGCAAGGATCTCCAGTACGACGTCCTCCTGCAGCCTCACCAAGTCACCGGCGAGTAGGCTTCCGGGTCCCTCACCTATCATCTCTTTCACCGCACTCCGGCAACCTCACCAAAAAGAGCACCGCGCAAGTGTGTGTGTGGTATTCTACTTGTATCACGTATGCAGGCAAGCATGATTATTTTTTTTCTAATTACCCTACGTACGTAGCCAATGGATCCTAACTAAGAGACACATCAGATCATGTTGATATCTTTTCGTCAGGATTTCTTGGTGGTCAATCAGTTTGTTTTCATTTGCTTATACTCAACTTTCTTTCTACTATTTTTTGGGGCTATTACTATTATTGAACATTTAACCCATATAAATTTGTTGAATTTAACTTCTACTTGTGCGTGCTAACAATTTCCCGCAGCCATTGTGCGTGCGGGGTGTCATCTAGTTCATTTTGTGTGGGCTATTTGGTTTCCAGAGGGTAAATAAATCAGCTCGTAGCACAACTACTTGCATTTTTAGCATCAAGCATCCTACTGCTAACTGCTAAGCACACACTGTGTTTTTTATTGCGCGGCTAGTTCTAACTCTCCTTATTCTTGAGAATGAATCTTTGATTGGATTAGTAGGAAGATGAGTGTACCTTCAACATGGTAGGGTCAAACCTTTGTGTTTTATTAGGATGGAATCAGATTTTAGTAGGAGATGATTTTTCTGTACATAGCGAGGTACAAGTGGTGACTTTGACAATCTTTGTGTTAGGATTGATTTACGGGTGTTAATGAAGGGATAATCCCTGCTTATCCTAACCGTGGGCAGTGGCGAACCGCGGCGTCGGTTCACTGCACAGTCGCATACACATCCCTTGCAGAAATCAATCACGAGAACACCGTCATGGTTTACTTTTCTTCTTTCTGACAAAGCAAGAACTAATCATCTCGTGATTGACGAATTTTTCATGCACAGCCGCACAACGGTAAGGACCCGATCGGGGCAGCGACGGCGCCACGGCGGGGCACGGTGGAGCAACATCGACAGACGGCCGACAAAGGCGAGAAGGCCGGACGCGGCGACTTCGTCGGAATCGCGTGGCTCCACACGGCGACGCTCTGCCAGACCGATGCGACGCGTGGCGTAACAAATGACTACGGAGGCCTGCAACGGCCGGCGTCAGGCGAGGCTCCCGCGGCAGTGCACTGCACGCGTGCTGTTGCTCCATGACCCGGCCTTGGCGCGGTTGGATCGCTACGGCGCGAGCGCTGCGGCCTGCTGTGAAGCGTGGCAGCGCAGTGGCATGTCTTCGGCGAGGCAGACGGCTGGACGGGGCGGCCAGTAGCGCGGCGCGACGCGCCATGTTGTTGCAGGCTTGCAGCGTGATCTGGCGGCTGCCAGCATGTGAGTACGGACCGACCAAAGGCCATTTAGGCATATGCCCAGGCTAGTTGCCAATGGGGCTCTGCCCCAGTTCGTCATTCCGCACAGGCCGAAAGGCCTAGGGGCTCCACGCCCATTTTGCTGCTAAAAAAAATGAAAGAATGAAATGTCATATGTGGGCTGTAGCACTGGTTTGGCTGTGCAGATTTAGCCCTTGGACATTTTCTTTTCTTTTCTGCTTTAGCATTTAGCTATGCAGTTTTTGTTCCCATGTGCATTTACAGTAATTTATGCTATAATGCTGTATCGTAAAGCACATTAGTATATCAACATACTTGATTAAGCAATTTGATTATTGCTATATGTTGAAGATGCTTGAAAATTAATTTACTAGAGAGTAAATTAATGGGCATGAAATTTCATGCAGGATATGTCGAACATATCCGGAATAAATTTGCTGAGTTTGCCTGAATCTCAGTTCCACCATAATTGCACCTGCTCAGGAGCTCCTGCTATAGCTGATATAGCGTAGTATGTTGAATTGCACTTCATCTCACATAACCTACATATTGATCTGTTGGGATCAATAGAGAGCGGTGATGATACCTATAGTGCATATGGAATGGACGCTCGTCTGATTTCATGACTTCGAGTCACTGGCAACATACAACTTTGATATGCATCAAAACAACTGAAAGTTGTGATTCTGCAATAGTGTAGTTTTAGATGCCGATCTCGTCGAAGAAATGATCTCCACTTTCAATCCTTGTAGGAGGATTTTGACTTAAAAATTTCATCATTTGTGAAAGGAAGTGGAGACATGATGAGAAACAGAGTAAGAATGGAGTTGAAAAGAGCAAAAGTTGTTTCAAGAAAAATGACAATGCTAGCAACTCTAGTGGTTGCTATACAAGTGGTTGTATAACTAAATGCAAGGGCATGTGATATTTCCAAGCATTTGGTGGATCTGTGCATGCAATCAATTGCCAAGGGCAAAAGTGGGCAAAAGTCTCATGGGAACTAATGTGAAGTTTACTTCACTAAACATAAGAATGATTTCCTGATGGTTGAAGGTTTCCTAACGACGTTCCTCGGAACGTGGGCAACCAGGAGTATTATTGGCGAAAGGAAGGTCCACTACTAAATATCGATGACATGTTAGTGGACTTCACTTCCGGTGACATATATGGAGACCAAATTTAGTCTCTTGGATTTGTCAGACATTGGAATTATGTCCATCGACATAATATGATAACTATGTCATTAGACATGATGCTTGTGGTATGCCCTTTGACATATATAGTTTATAATGTATGTATTATTTCTATATGAGTTCAATCATATGTTCAAATTGGTTTCTTTCTCTGTAGAAACCTATTAGAATAATTCAATTGAGAAGAAAATGTGTTAGTAGAAACTGGGTCTACTGACATGATACTAAGGGAGATTAAGTACTTCCAGACTCTTGAGAAGAGTAGTGGAAACATCATGAAAATTGTTGGTCGTGATGGGGTAATTGTTGGTTCTGGTCAAGCCATAACTGCACTCCCTATGGGTACTATATGATAATCATGGATGCATTCATGCATCAAGATTCTACTCGTACCTTGCTGAGTTATAATGATATCCGCAATGGTTTCTATATTGAAACTCATATAATGAGTGAGGTTGGAAACCTACTCATGACTCAACAAAAAGGATTTGAATGAAATCCTAGAGTAAATGCTTCTCTATATTGTGGATTGTATTATACATACATTAAACTGGATACGCATTGGCGTATAAGATAATTTTCTAGAATCTTGAGAAGTTCAAGATATGGCATGATTGCCTTGGTCATCCTGGTATTGGGAGGATGAGAAAATTATTGATGGTTCAATTGGACACAATCTAACGGTGTGAATTTTCCAAATTCACTAAATTATGTATGCATGACGTGTGCAAACTGGGAAACTGATCGTAAGGCCATCTTATCTCATGAAAGAGGATGAGCCACTAGATTTCCTTGGATATGAGATATATATGTGATCCAATTCAACCATTATATGGAATATTTACATATTTCATAGTGCTTTTGGATGTATCAGTGAGATGGCCCAATGTGTGTCTTACTTCCATAAGGAACCGTGCTTTTTACAAAGCTTATTGCTCAAATCATTAATTTGAGAGAAAGTCATCCTGAGCACGGGATAAAATCCATCAGAATGGATAATGCTGCAAAATTTAGTTTGTGAGCATTTGATGATTATTGCCTAGACTGAGGCATAACTGTGGAGCATATTGGTACTTTGTATACATATCCAGATTGGTTTAGTGGAATCACTTATCAAGACGATAAGTTGATAGCAAGATTGCTCCTACAGAATTGTAATCTCCCAACATCTAGTTGGGGACATTGCAGTTTTACGTACTGCATATACAAATTCGACGAACTGCATATTATATGGTCTCCCCGTTGCAGTTAGTACGTGGAAATGAGTAAGTATTTCCCATCTGCGATAATTTGGTTGTGTTGGATACATACCGATTTCACCACCGCGGCGTACTTATATGGGCCCTCATAGAAATGGGGATCTATGTGAGGTACAATTCTCTGTCAATCATAAAGTACCTATGGTCCTAAGAAGGGGACTTGTTTATGGCCTGGTACGCTGATTGTATTTTGATGAGGACATTTTTCCGGCATTAGGGGGAGATAAGAACCACATTGAATGCCGCGAAATTGAATGAGATGTTAATAGACATCTAGTCCTTTGGTCCACATATGAATGAATCTGAACTGGGGGTTCAGAAGTTTATAAATTTGCAAAGTATCGCAAATAATCTGCCAGTTGCATTTACTAAGTATATAGGTGTCACAAAGTAAAATGTTCCCATAGTGAATGTGTCATAGAGAGTGGATTTGACCCATAGGTCCACTCGGCCACCGATGAGGGGGAGGATTCTGGACACAAGAGGACAAGGCTTCATGGAAGCGTCCAAGGGGAATGAGGAATCCTCAAACAGTAAATGCAGGTCAACATCATGTTGATATTCAACCAAGGGTTGAAGGACACCTGAAGGATGTTGGACACATCCAAGACCCAGCATGAGTGTGCACACAAATATTGGTGCTGGGACATCGGAAGGCCTTGACTCAATTGTTGTGGGAAATCACGAAGAGTCAAAAAGGTAATGATGAAATATCCACTATCTATATGGATTTGGGAGAATCATATAATAAAGACTACATTATGTCGACATTTATTTCTCCTCGAGAATTGCAAAAGACCTTGAATTTGTAAGTGCATCTAGTGCCACCCCTAGTTGATTTTGGAGTATTGACGACAAACCTAGTTGAGGGACTAATGTGTTTGTGAGAATTACAGGATAACACAGGTAGAAGTCCCTCATTGATTCGGTTTTCCTACCAGAGATGACCCCTAAAAATGTATGAAGACATTGAAGTCAAAGGTGGTATGTGAAGACATTCACATTGAAGTCTATGACAAGAGAAGACATCGCATGAAGACTATGGAGCGCGAAGACTTAGTTGTTTCGTCGTTCTTTTTCTTCTTTGTTGAGTCATAGGAACCATCGTACTGTTAAGTGGGGTCCAAGAGAACCAGTCAGAATGACTAAAGTGATGCTTAACCAAAATCCTATGTCTTCGAGCGAAGACTATGAGAGCAAATCTTGTCCAGAGTTGGATAAGTCAGCTTTGCTTGTAGCCCAAATAAAGTTGCCATGTGTGTTTGAAATCTGACCGTTGGAACACGTGTCAGTTCCTTAGTGACCGAGGGTCATTTCAGACAAATCAGGTCGGGTTGCCTAGTGGCTATAAATAGCCCACCCCCTACAACCATAAATGGTTGGCTGCTCAGAGTTAGTGTACGGCTTTTGTCGTTTGAGAGCAACCCACCTCGAAGCCTTTGAGAGAGAATTCCTTGCGAGGATAAAGCCCTAACCACCCAGAGCCAAAAAGTGTTAGGCATCACTGAAGTCTTCCTGTCTCTGTGATCTGAAGACTTATTACACTTGAGGATTGTGAATCCTCCAGCCGGTTAGGCGTCGCGTTCTGAGCATCCAAGAGTCATTGTGGATCGCCGGTGAACGAAGTCTGTGAAGGTTTGTAAGTCTACCTTGAAGACTTACCAGAGTGATTGGGCAAGGACTGGGTGTCCTTAGCTCAAGGGGAATAAGGTGAAGACGCGGTCTTCTGAGTTGAATCTCAGCCTCCCTAACCAGACATACAGTTGTCACAGCAACTGGAACTGGTCCAACAAATCATTGTCTTCAACGAGTCACTGGTTTCATCCTTCCCATTCCTTTACTTACTGTTGGCCCTGGTGAAGTCATTGCATGATTGCACTATCTTTTGTCTTCATTGAGTGACTGCTTGTTCTGATTGGCTTCACTATATCTTCCTACCTGATCTTTACTGCCTAGCTGCTATTAGTCATTGTGCTTTCACTTCATTGAATATTTGACTATGGTTTGCCTAGTGTAATCTACCTTCCGCTGCATGGTAATAGGTTTATTTCTATCGTTTGTCTTTGAAACTTCCATGTTTTGAAGACTTTCATAAAAATCGCCTATTCACCCCCCCTCTAGTCGATCACTAGCACTTTCAATTGGTATCCGAGCAAGGTACTCCCTTGTTCTGTGTGATTCGGTTTAACCACCTGGAGTTTTAGCTATGTCGACTGCATGGATAATCAAAGTCTCCGCTGCGTGCCCAGTCTTCGATGGAACTGAATATCCCTACTGGAAGAATAAGATGCGCATGCATCTTGAAGCCATTGATGTCGACCTATGGTATGTCGTCAAGAATGGCGTTCCCAAGGCTGGTGAAGGTGTCACCACTGCTGATGTCAAGAAGTTCGTTCAACTGGACTCCACTGCCAAGAACATCATCTGTGGTCATCTGACCAAAGGACAGTATGGCCGTGTGAGTGCTTTGGAAACATCTAAGCTAGTCTGGGACTGGCTCTCCAAGGTCAACGAAGGCGTCTCAACCCAGAGAGATCAGAGAATCAGTATCCTTTGCAACCTCTTCAACCGCTTCAAGAGAAATGACAATGAGAATGTTCAGCTCACGTTTGATCGACTCACTGATATCACAAATGAGCTTCAAGCCCTCGGCGCCACTGAGATCACCAAGCATGAAGTCGTCAAGACACTCCTGAGATCACTTGACAGCTCGTTTGACATCCTAACCCTGATGATTCAAGAACGTCCTGACTTCAAAACACTCGATCCGTCTGACATACTTGAGAGGCTCAACACACACGAGTTTCAGCTTTCTGAGAAAAGAGACATCTACGGTCCCAACAATGGGCGAACTCGTGCCTTGAAGGCAAAAGCTGTCTCCTCATCTGAAGAAGAGTCTGACAGCAGTTCTGATGATCCTGAAGACACTGGAAAGGAGCTTGCTATGCTTGTGAAGAAATTCTAAAAATTCACCAAGAAGAAAGGCTTCAGAAAGTCCTCACGATCAAGCTCAAGGAATGATGAAGCTTCTGCTCATGACTACAAGAAGAGAACATGCCACAAGTGCAAGAAACCTGGCCACTACATCTCTGAGTGTCCGCAGTGGGACAATGACAACAGGAAGAAAAAGAAGAGCAAGGAGTATGATTCTGACGACAAGAAGAAGAAGAAATACTCAAAGTCTTCTTCCAAGTCCTCCTCAAAGTCTTCATCACACAAGAAGAGCTCATCTGGCAAGGCACGTGCGTTTGTTGGCAAGGAAATGGATTCATAGGAGGAGTCCGCTTCTGAGGAGGCGGAGGCGGAGGTGGAGTCTGAGGAGGAGTCCGATTCTGGCGTTGCAAGTCTGGCTACAGCCTACGTTGCCAAGTCCATCTTCAACAGTGAAGACAATGACTCCGTCACCAACGCCGATGCTAATGACAAGGACAACTCCACTCCCACCTACTGCTTCATGGCACGCGGTGCCAAGGTAAACTCACGCGCCACTCACTATCAAACATCAAGTGAAGATGACTCTGATTGTGGTTCCAAACCCAGCTACAAAACACTTGCTAAAATTGCAACTGAACAACAGAAAGCTATGGAACATATTCAAAAACTGTTAGACAAAAGTGATGACCCGTTAGATGCTGAAATGACTCGATCTCAGTCCTTAATTGAAGACATAAAAAATCTTCACGTTAAGTATGAGGAACTTGAAAGTCGTCATGAAACGCTCTCAACAACTCATGAAAAGCTTTCCTATGATTATCTTCAAAGGAAGCATGTCGGGTGGTAGGTGCGACATATGCCAATGGGTGGCTTATCATTGTGGGAACCAGTAAAACATCGCCGGTGCCTGGAAACGGGATGAGGCGAAGACATGCACGTCGGCGAATCTTATCCAGCTTCGGGGCTCTCCGTGGAGATAACACCCCTACTACTGCTCTGCGGGGTCTCCGCATGATCACTAGATGAACAAGTAGCTACATGATGCTCCTTGAGCTGTTTGGCGAGACGAGGAAGAAGGGCTCTGCTTGCTCTCTTCTCCCCCCTACGTGGTGTCTAAAACTAGCAGGGATCCATCTCTTTGCATGGGTGTCCCGGGGGGTTTATATAGGCCTACCCCCCGGGGGTACAATGGTAATCCGGCTGGGCGTGGGGCCCAGTCGTCTGTGTCTTCGCTCTCCGGCTTCTGCGCCGGCTTCTGGGGCCCGCCGACTGGTGGGTCCCGCCGGCTACCGGCTCCTTGGTCGACAGGCAGGCCCCACTGTCTAGGGCCTTGTCGGTGGCTGGTTACTGTTGCTCAATCTTGGTGACGAGGGCTTCGCCGAGGTAAGCTTGGCTACAGTGCTGCCGTCCGGCGGGTGACCACTGTAGCCTCACCGCGTCTTGTCTCCTTAATGGGGCGTCTCCATCGAGGGGGTGGCAAGCCGGCTGGAGAGAGCCGGCTTCGTCTTGGGCCGACTGGGGGAGGCCAGGCCACCTTTGGGTGTCTCTCTGCCCGAAGGGGCCCACCGCCCGTGGGCCGTACTGGTAGCCCGTCGTGGATGACATCAGGGTCAACGTGGCAACAGTGCTGCGTCGGAAGGGTCATGGCCACCCGTACGGCACACTGTGCCAGGCGCGCACCGGGATTCGGGGGTGGCAGGCTTCACTGTAGCCATGCCCCGTCACATCGCCTTTATGTGGATGCAGACTTTGAGGGTACGGTCTTGACCGCTTTATGGGAGCCAGCTCCTTGGAGTCGGCCTTCTCGCAGCCGGCTCCTCGGAGCCGGCCCTCCCGCGGCTTTCTTCATGAGGGCTGAAGTCGGGCCGCCTTCCAATAGCCGGCCTGGGAGACAGCTGGCCAGGGGAAGGCGGCCCCATGTCTTGGATTCTTGAGAGTCGGATCGGCTCGTAATTTTCTCAGAAAGGCCAGGGGGAGCCGGCTAGGCTACCCGTGGTCACTTACTCCGACAGTAGTCCCCGAAGCTGAGCGAGCTTCGAGGTTGATAAAGGGACGAGAAGCTTGGTCAGCTTCCTATCCTGAGGGGCCGGCTTTGCTTGTGCGCGCCGTCTTCGGAAAAGCTCCGTTTCTCGTAGGCGGGAACGCGGGCCACGTGGCGAGGAAATCCTGCCCACGCACGCGTGCGACGGGACGCCGCCGCAGGCCCGGGCCCGCCACTCGCAGGCCTCGGTCTAAGCGCGGATCTTCCGTGGCCCACATGGACCGCTCGCCTTCCCGCGGCGGTTTTATTCTGCCATCAAGGCACAATAATCGCGGGACATGGGGGAGTGGGCGCAGTTGATCCCCACGTTCCCCCACGCCGCGCCTCCTCGGCTCCGCCGCGCGGTCTATAAGTAGTAGGAGGAGGGGAGCGACAGAGGCTCGCGCGCTCTCCCTCACTCCGCCCCTTCTCGCCCTCCTTCTTCTTCTCTTCCCCGCAGCAGCTCTTTGCCGCGCCGTTCCGCCGTCGCTTCGTTCCGCCGCCGCAACGTCTTGCTTCTCGCCACGCTGCCCCATGGCGCTGTCAAGCTCGTGGGATGGCTCCAACGTCCATGAGGACCACGTCGAGTTCCTCCGCCAGACGCGACGCCTGCCCGGCGAGAACTTCGTTCGGGTTCGTCTAGCGCCGGAGAAGGAGATTTCGCCAGCACCGGAGGAGGGCGAGCGGGTGATCTTCCGCTTGCACTGCCTGCGCGGCTTCGGCCTTCCGGCGAGCGGGTTCCTCCGAGCCTTCCTCGAATTCTACAACCTCCAGCCGCATCACCTCACGCCCAACGCGGTGATGCTGCTGTCGGCCTTCGTCACGCTATGCGAAGGCTTCCTTGGGGTCCTCCCCACACTCGAGCTCTGGGCGGAATTCTTCCAGAGCAAACTCGGCACCGTCGTCGCGGGCGTGCCCGCCCCCTGCGGAGCCTTCATTGCCATGAGGCGGGCGAGCGAGAACAATCCGTTCCCGTCCATTCCGCTGATCTAGTCGGTGAAGCTTTGGCAGAAGTCTTATTTCTACGTGAAGAACGTCGCCCAGCAAGGCGACTACGTCAACCTGCCTGATTACGTAGCCGGCCCGCCGGCTGGGAGGCAGCCTTCGTGGAGCTACCGGGCCAGGTCGCTGTCTCAGGCCGGGAACGCAGCCGTCTCCCGGCTTCGGGTGATGATCCAGTCAGAAGGCCTAACCGGAGCCGACTTGGTGGCCGCCTTCGTGGAGCGCCGGGTTCTTCCCCTCCAAAGCCGGCCTCACATGGTTTGTCAGATGAGCGGCCGCTTCGACCCAAGCCGGCTGAGCACCAGGGAGATGCCTCATGCGGAGGTCTTCTACATGGTGAACTATATCTCCAACTGCAAGCTCGCCGAGGATTGGCGGTAC
The DNA here is from genome assembly GCF_003073215.2 of Triticum urartu. Lineage (NCBI taxonomy): Eukaryota > Viridiplantae > Streptophyta > Magnoliopsida > Poales > Poaceae > Triticum > Triticum urartu. Next base: position 537,022,345 of record NC_053027.1, on the reverse strand, counting down.
GGCAAGGGGCCGTACTCTCGCGCCAACCCTTTGCCCGTCGTAAGTTCTTTTTTTGGTAGCCGGCCTCATGATAGCCGGCCTCTGATCAGTCGGTTTGCTCCTAGAAGAACCCTCTCCTTCCGCCGACGACCGGGGCCGCAGGGGTAGAGCGCCAGCTCGTCCCTGACCGCGCGGTGGACGACGCCAACGACCCAGACTTGGGAGTGGCCGCCATGGAAGACGCCATCGTGGGGGAAAGCGACGAGGTCAGAGGCGCGGGGCTCACGGCCGGCTTCGAGGACTGGCCGGATGATGCCGAGGTCGAAGTCGCCCCGCGCCGCCAGCCGGCGCCTGATCATCAAGGCGCGAGCTCGTCCGCCGCGCCGGCTGCTGGCGGCGGCGCCCAGAAGCACCGGGCCATGTCGATCCTCTTCGGCAGCCGGCCGAAGAAGTCCAAGGCTTCCACAGCGGCGACCAAGCGAGATGAGGCGGCCGCGAAGGCGGCCCGCTTCCGCAAGGCGGTGAAGCAGCCGCAGGCGATCTCAGCGTAAGTCGTCGAATGCTTGGATACATATTTTTTGTTGTTCTTCTTTTTGATTGAAAACTCTTCTAAACCTTTCTTTGCTCGCCGGACAGGGCGCCGCTTTCCCTTGAGCGGGGTCCGGGCGGCTCCGTAGTCGGGCCGACTGGAGGGTCTTCAGGCTCCCGCCGCGTGGATCCCCGCGCCGACCTTAGGGAGGCCACGGAGCGGAACGCACGAGAGGCGCGGGAGGAGCGGGAGGCGGCAGAGCGAAGGGCCGCCCAGGCGACGAAGGAGCAGGCCGATGCAGCAGCCAAGGCCCGGGTGGAGGCGGTAGCTGCGGAGACGGAGGCGGAGGCTTCGCACAACCAGCCTCCGCTGCTAGCCATTCCCCTCCGCGCCGTGGCCCCCAACATTCCTGTGCCTCCGCTCGAGGAGGTCGACCAAGAACCGCCGGTGATGGTGCGGAGGGAGGACTCCGTGATCTTCGTGGAGAGGGCGCCGCCGGCAGCGCCAACCGGAGCGGGCCAAGGCGGCCAGTCGGCTGCGGCGCCAGAGCAGCCGGCTGGGGGTGAGCCAGAAGCAGGAGCCGGCCTCGAGGTGCAGCCGGCAATGCGCCAGCGCGCAGGGGGAGGCACCGCTGTGCCGGAGCCGCACCGAGCTACGGGTGCCAGCCAGACGGCGGAGGCCTTGGAGGCGGCCAGCACCGGCACGTCCGAGTGGACTCCCAGCGGCGGGATGGGTGAGCTGAATGTGGCGGCCCAAGAGGTTCAGAACCGGCTTCAGGCCCAAGCCGCCTCGCTGCAGCAATACACCCAGGAGTTCCTTGCGACGCGGGCCGTCATCCGGGTGAGTCTTCTATCTTTGGTTGCTTTGTTCTCTTGATTTCTTCCGTGGGGGCGCGTCAGCGCACCCACTGGGTGTAGTCCCCGAGATTCAGGCCGACTGCTGAGCAGTCGGGTTGGATCTTCCTTGACGACTACCTTATTCTCGCCTCCTGTCTAATCTTCCAGGAGTATCATAACCTCCGCGCTGCCGCCTTCAACTCCCAGGCTCAGGAGCTGGGTCGGAGAACCGAAGACCTGATCAGCAGCCGGAGTACATACTTGGTTTCGTTCATCTCCTGTGGGGGCGCGTCAGCGCACCCACTGGGTGTAGTCCCCGAGATTTGGGCCGACTGCTGAGCAGCCGGGTCGGATCTTTCCTGACGACTTCACCTTACTGGTTTTTCTTTTGTCTTTCGTGCTCGCTGAAGCCAATGCCGACTTAAGGGGGCAGCTCAGCGAGGCGCAGGCCGCCCTTCGTGCCAAGGAAACCAAGTACGACGCCTTGGTCCTGGAGCGTGACCGCCTGGCCAAGAAGCTGGCTGACCAGGAGGAGAGCCACAAGGCGGCTCTGAAGAAGGCGTAGGATAACGAAGCCGCCCTGAAGGCCGAGTTCGAGACTGAAGCGGCGGGCTGGGCTGAGACCAGGCAAGCACTGAATGAAGGCTTCGGCCGTATTGAGGATTTGATTGACGGTAAGCCGCCTTCCTTGCTCCTTGCCTGCCCCTTGCCGCCTGACTTGTGCTCTGACTTGAGCTGCCTTTTATTCTCTGTGCAGACTACTTTCCTGGCTACTCCGTCTTCGCCGCCCAAACCATCGAGGCCCATCGTGAAGCGCGCCGGCAGGCGGGGGCTGAAGTCGCGCCGGACGCGAGTCGGTCGCTCGAAGAGCAACTCTTGGCGGTCCAAGCGCGGCTGCAGCCGGCTCATCGTATGCTCCGCCGCCTCCAGCGTGCCGGAGCGCAGGTGTTGGCCATCCTCTGGCCAAGCGAGACGATTCCCCGCACCCCGAGTCAGACTGCCGACTGGCTGGAGGTTGCGGTTGGCCGCTTCGAGGCCTGGAAGGCGTCGGCGGCCCGGCTTGGAGCTGGGCGGGCGCTGGAGTTCGTCCGAGCTTGGTATCCGGGGCTGAATCTGGACCAGCTGCGCACCTGGCGGCTGGAGGCCGACGAAGAGCTAGCGGAGGTGCGACCGGCTATCGCTCAGCGCGCATCGACAATCGCCGAGTGTACTGACATCAGCGTCTTTGCTCCTGAGATTAATGATGACGGCATTGCCCAGCCGGAGGAGTGGTTCGGGCTGGACCCGGCGGCGGGTGAAGACTCGGCAGAAGAGATCGCCTCCAGCGACGAAGGCGAAGACGACGAGGGAGAGGAAAGCGAAGACGTCGAGCCGGCCGGTGGAACAGCCAGCCAGCCTCAGCCTGACCGTGCCTCCAGCAACGAGGCGCGCGCAAGCGCGCCTTCTGCGGGAGGCGGTGATCATGCCGAGGTTCGCCAGCCGGCCACTCCTCCAGCCGGCACTGCCGTCTCCACCGACCTGCCCGGCTCGTCAGTCGCTCCGCCGGCTTAATCTGCCGTCCTTGTTTTTTCCTTCTTGTTGCCTTCTGAACAATTTTATTAAGCTTCCGTAGTTCCACCCACTGGGGGTGTATCCAAACTATGTTGAATGCTGGCCTTTTAAAGGTCTTTTATGTAAATATTATCGTGTGCATGTTTGGTTTCCATTCACGTATGCTTTTTATCCTTAGGCTATTTCCTTTGCCGCCTTCCCCTTCTGGGAAGGCAAGTACTCGAGCTTTCTTAGATTGGAGCGAAGTGAATGGAAGCCGGCCGGCCGGCTACTCTGGTAGCCGGTCGGCGGTGGGAGAAAAACCGGCTTTTGTTATATTAGTCCATTAGTCCCTAGCCGTTTTTCGTGTGGGCACCCGTTCCTGCCCTTAACTCTTGCCAGCCGGACAGCCGGTTCTTCGAACTGCGACTTTTGGCAAGAGAATGCTTGGGAGCCGGCACACTACTTGTCTGACTGCGGGTAGGACTTCTAATATAACTCCAGGCGGCCAGTCCCCGGGCCGACTAGTCGAACCCGGTGCCGGACGGAAAAAAGTGAATGCAATGACAAGGCCATAAGCATGATACTTTTCATTTATAGACAAAAGATGGCAGTCCCCGAGCTCTCCTCGGGGGCCCTATTGTCTCGTACTTAGTACAAAAGTTAGCGTGATACATACTGCATTTCAGCTGTAAAACCTTCGGAGGAGGTTGGCATTCCATGGTCGTTCCGACTCCTTGCCGGAGTCGTCTCTCTTTCGTGCCTTCGGCTTCTGCGCGTCGATCAGGTAGTAGGAGTCGTTGCCTAAGGCTCTGCTGATGACGAAGGGGCCCTCCCAAGGGGCCGAGAGCTTGTGCTGGCCGGCTGTTCTCTGGATCAGCCGGAGCACAAGATCGCCCTCTGGGAAGGATCTTGGCTTGACCTTCCGGCTGTGGTAGCGGCGCAGGCCCTGCTGATAGATGGCAGACCGGCTGAGGGCTAACAGTCGCCTTTCTTCCAGCAGGTCGACGCCGTCTTCTCGTGCTTCCTTGGCCTCCGCTTCCGTGTACATGGTTACTCGAGGCGAGTCGAACTCGATGTCAGTTGGGATGACCGCCTCGGCACCATACACGAGGAAGAAAGGGGTGAAGCCGGTTGACTTGTTTGGTGTAGTGCGCAGACTCCAGAGGACAGCCGGCAGCTCATCGAGCCAACAGCCGGCTGAACGCTCCAGTGGTACGATCAGTCGGGGCTTGATGCCGGAAAGGATGAGGCCGTTGGCTCGCTCGACCTGGACGTTTGACCGCGGGTGGGCGATGGATGCTAGATCCAACCGGATGCCTTGCGTCGCGCAGAAACGTGCCAAGGCTCCCTTGGCGAAATTTGTGCCATTGTCGGTGATGATGCTGTGTGGCACGCCGTACCGAGTTGTTATATCTGCGATAAATGTGATGGCAGTCGGCCCATTCAGCTTCTTGATCGGCTTTGCTTCAATCCATTTGGTGAATTTTTCCACGGCGACAAGCAGATGTGTCATGCCGCCGCGCGCGTCTTGAATGGGCCCACCATGTCCAGTCCCCAAAAGGCGAAGGGCCAAGTGAGGGGAATGGTCTTGAGTGCTGAAGCCGGCATGTGTTGCTTGGAGCTGAAGAGTTGGCACCCTTTGCAATGTTTAACTAACTCCTTGGCGTCATCCAAAGTAGTCGGCCAAAAGAAACCATGGCGGAAGGCTTTGGCGACGAGTGATCTTGAGGCCGCATGGTCGCCGCATTCTCCTCGGTGGATGTCTCTGAGGATTGCAATGCCCTTCTCTTGCTCGACGCATCGCTGGAGGACTCCAGTGACACTGCACTTGATGAGCTCTCTGTTGACGATTGTGTATGCTCCGGCTCGGCGTTGGACTTGTCTTGCCTCTACTTCGTTAGCCGGCAGATCTTGGTTTATTAGGAAGTTGAGGATGGATCGAGCCCATGACGGAGCTGCGACTTCTTCTATTGCCAAAACGGCTACTGCGACCAGGGCGGGCGGGCTGGGCGGTGAAATGCTGGAGTCGGTCGCCGCCTGTTGTGTTGGTGTAGTCTCCGGGCCGACTACCGCAGTCCCCGGGTCGGGCGTAACTACGGAAGTCTCCGAGCCGCCTGCTGATACCCCCTGGCCGACTATCGAAGTCCCCGGGCCACCTGCTTGGTTCTTCGAGCCAGACCCGGCCGCGTCGGGGTCAGGCGGCACGAAGATGGAATCGGACTCTGGAGACAGCTTGATAGACGGCTTGAGGAGGCGTTGTAGAGAGACGCCGGTTGGTATTGCTTGCCGGGTGGAGCCTATTCGAGCCAGGGCATCAGCTGGCTCGTTGTCGGTTCGCGGTACGTGGAGGAACTCGCATCCTTCAAAATACCCACTGATCTGCTGAACGAGGAAGCGGTAGCTTGCCATATTTGCGTCCTTGGCATCCCAGTCGCCGGATGATTGCTGGACCACCAAGTCTGAGTCGCCATAACATAGGATCCGGCAAATGCCAAGCTCTTTGGCAAGCCGGAGCCCGTGTATGAGTGCCTCGTACTTGGCTACATTGTTGGAGGCGGCAAAGTGGATTTGCAGCGTGTATCTGAGCTTGTCGCCTTTGGGAGAGGTGAGGACGATGCCAGCTCCCAAGCCGGTGCGCATCTTGGACCCATCGAAGTGCATGCGCCAATGAGTGGAGTTGGGAGCCGGCGGCACGTACTGGGTCTCGGCCCAGTCGACGAGGAAGTCGGCCAATGCTTGGGATTTGATGGCGGTGCGAGGCTGGTAGAAGATCGCGTAAGGGGCCAGCTTGATGGCCCATTTCGCCACCCGGCCGGACGCATCCCGGCTGCCTATGATCTCGGCCAGCGGGGCGGTGCATACAACCGTGATGGGATGCTCTTGGAAGTAGGGCTTCAGCTTCTTGGCGGCGAAGTACACGCCGTAGCACATCTTCTGGTAGTGCGGGTAGTTCTGCTTCGAGGTAGACAGCACCTCGCTCAAATAGTACACCGGCCTCTGGACCGGCTGGGCTCGGCCTTCTTCTGGGCGTTGGACTACGATGACGGTGCTGACCACCCGGCTGGTTGCGGCAATGTAGAGGAGCATGGGCTCTTTTTCAGTCGGCGCCACCAGGACTGGCGGTGTGGCCAGCATCTTCTTCAGCTCGTGGAAAGCTTGGTCAGCTTGGTCATTCCACTCGAAGTGAGTGGTCTTCTTCATGAGGCGGTAGAGGGGGAGAGCTTTCTCTCCGAGCCGGCTGATGAAGCGGTTTAGGGAGGCCAAGCACCCGGTGAACTTCTGGATGTCTTGAAGCTTGGTGGGAATCGCCATTCTCTCAATGGCCTTGATCTTTACTGGGTTGCATTCGATGCCGCGTTCGGAGACCAGGAAGCCTAGGAGCTGGCCGGCTGGTACTCCGAACACGCATTTCTCGGGGTTAAGCTTGATTTGGAACCGGCGTAGGTTCTCAAATGTTTCCTTGAGGTCTTCCAGTAAGGTGCCGCGCTTCTCCGTCTTCACCACAATGTCGTCTATGTAGACGTGGGCATTTCTGCCGAGTTGCTTGAGGAGGCACTTCTGCATGCAACGCTGAAAAGTGGCACCGGCATTTCTCAAGCCGAATGTCATAGTCAAGTAGCAGAACGCTCCGAATGGCGTGATGAAGGCGGTCTTCAGGTGGTCTGCCAGATCTAACTTTATCTGGTGATACCCTGAGTAAGCATCCAAGAAACTCGACAGCTCGCATCCGGCCGTGGAGTCTATCACTTGGTCAATCCTTGGCAGGGCAAAGGGATCTTTGGGGCAGGCCTTGTTGAGGCTCGTGTAGTCTATACACATGCGCCACTTGTTGTTCTTCTTTAGCATGAGGACCGGGTTGGCGAGCCACTCTGGAAAGAGAACTTCCATAATGAAGCCGGCTGCCAGAAGCCGGGCTATCTCCTCTCCCACAATCCTGCGTTTCTCCTCCGACAGTCGGCGGAGGGGTTGTTTGACTGGCTTTGCGTCTTCTCGGACGTGTAGTTTGTGCTCGGCGAATTCCTTCGGAACGCCCAGCATGTCCTTGGGGGACCATGCAAAGATGTCCCGATTCTCACGGAGGAAATCAGCGAGCTCGCCTTCCTATTTGCTGTTTAGGTTTGCCCCGATGACGGCAAACCTCTCTGGGTGCTCGGGGTCAAGAGGTATCTTCTTCGTCTCCTTGGCCGGCTGGAAAGATCCTTGAGCATCATGCTCCTTGGGATCGGGGGACAAGGCCGACTGCTTGCCGGCTATGGCCACGACTCGGTCCAACATCTTCTTTTCTTCGGCAATCACAAGGGACTCGGCCAGCCGGCTGCTGGCTGCTCCGCACTTAGAGGACTTCTTGTAATCGCCGGCTATGGTGATGACGCCTTTGGTGCTTGGTATCTTCATCTTGAGGTATGCATAGTGGGGAACTACCATGAATTTGGCCAAGGCAGGTCGGCCAAGCAATGCATGGTAAGGGCTCTCCAGGTCCACCACTTCAAACCAGATCGCTTCCTGGCGGAAATGCTCCTTGTCCCCAAAAAGTACATCAATCTTGATCTTGCCAATGGGGGCGCAGGACAGGCCGGGTACGATGCCATGGAACACTATCCGAGTAGGCATGAGTTGCTTTGTCTTGACGTTCAGCTTCTCCAGGGTGTCGCGGTACAAGATGTTGATGCTGCTCCCGCCGTCTATCAACACACGGGAGAAGCGGGCAGCGCGTCTGTCCGTTGCAAGGGTGGCATCCAGAACCAACGCATAAGAGCCGGGAGATGGCATCACCTCTGGGTGGTCGGCCCGGCTCCAGCTGATAGGTTTTTCTGACCAGTGCATGTGCTCGGCGGGGTTGGCAGCAACCATGCTGACTTCCTGGTTCTCTCGGTGTTTGCTGCGCCGGTCTTCGAGCTGGCTTGTAAAGACGATATAGGCGGCATGCTCATCGGGGAACTCATCATGCACGGCTCCGACTGCGGGCCGAGCGGCCGGCGGCGGCGGAACCGGAGGCGGTGGGCCGGCAGGCGGAGGCGGCGCGAGCCCTTCGCCTTTGGAGATTCGGGTGAGCCAATGGCACTTCCGGGTTGTGTGGTTGGACGGCTTCGCGCCGCTGTGGAACTTGCACGGGGCGTCGAGAGTTTGCTCGTAGGAGAAGGCCGGCTGCCAAGCCGGTCTGCCGCCCTTGGGTTTCTTGGGCGCGGGCCGCCCTTCGGGCGGCACATCTTCGACTGTGGCCACCTGCCGACTGGCGGGAGGCGGCGCGGGGCCCTTGCGCTTGTGGTCGTTCGAGTGTGGGCGTCGGCCGGAATCCCCAGCCGGTGTCTTGGGCGCCGGGTTGAGTACTTTTCTGGACGCGTCTACCCGGAGCTCGGTCTTCATTGAGGAGTCGGCGGTGGCGTACTTGTCCACTATGTCCAGAAGCTCGTCGAGGGTAGTCGGCTCGTCGCAGAGAAGCTTGTGCTTGAGGAGGGTGCCTTCTCGACACCCGGCTGTGAAGTATTCTATGGCTTGCACCTCGTGCACCCCTTCGCAAGAGTTGCGGAGCTCGACCCAACACGTGAGGTAGTCGCGAGTTGACTCGGCGGGGCCTTGTACGCACAAGGAGAGCTGTCTGGGCTTGGGAGCCCGCTTGTAGGTGCTGGTGAAGTTGCGGACGAAAGCTTCTGTGAAATCTAGCCAGCTGTTGATGCTGTGTGGTTTGAGGCTGTTGAGCCAGGTCCGCGCCGTGCCTTGCAGCATGAGGGGTACGTACTTCACGGCAACGCGCCGGTTTCCGTTGGCTATGCTAACCGCCGTGGAGTAGTCGATCAACCAATCTTCCAGCTTCACGGAGCCGTTGTACTTGGGCGTGTCTCTTGGGAGCGAGAAGCCTTTGGGGAAGGGCTCATCGCGGATGCGGGGGCCGAAGCAAGGTGGACCGACATCGTCTTCTTCTTCCAGCGCCAGGGATCGCACCAGGCGGTCGATCCGATGGCGGTCGTCGTTTTCGCCGACTCCTTCGCGGTGACCTAGTCGGCCGCTGAGAGTCGGATGCGCCACAGGCGGAGGGGTGGGATATCTCTCTCCACGGGGCGGAGGCGGGTTGCCCCGCCACTCGACGGCCCGAGGGTGGCCTTCTGCGTCTCGCTCGATGGAGATCCGGGTTTGGCTTCGGCTGGCAGCCGGCTCTTTCTCGCGCCGCGCGCTGTCTCTACCGCAGTCGGCGTCCGGGACGTCGCGCCGTGATCTCGGCGCGGGGGAGGGCTTTCTGCGCGGGCGTCGGCTTTGTGCCGCTGTGCGGCTGCATCGATCAGCTACTGGATGCGTCGGGTCATGTGGGGGAGTTCTTCGGCCCCCAGTCCGTCTAGCTCGTCTACGGCCGCCTGAGCGGCGCGCAGGTTCTCGAGTGGAGTGGCGTAGACTGGGCGGTCGACTCCTAATGTGTCGGCAACGACAGCGCCGCGTTGTCTGACAATGCCGGCCCGGCTAGGCCCGCCTGGGGGCGGCGTGCCAAAGGCGGCGCGGTCGGCCTCGCGTCGGTGGGCCTCAGCGAGGCGTCTCATGGAAACCAACTTCTGGCCCTCCGCGAGGAGGGCGAGGCGGCGAGCCTCCAGTGCTTCAGCGTCGGCGTCGGCCGGGAGGGGGATGGACAAGTCGTGGACCGCCGCGTGCGGGGCGTCATGGGCGCTCTCGTTAGCAGCGCCGTCGTGGCCGATGACCATCACCTCGGTGGTGACAGCGTCGCAGCCATCGGCTCAGGGAAGCGGGTCCTTGTAGATCGTGACGTTGGTGGGGAAGGTGTCGAATGAGGCCGTGTCGGAGTCGACATGCATCGAATCGGTGGAGCCAACCGACTCCAAGTCCACACCAGGCTCGCCGGAGACATGGAGCCGGCCGAGGAGGTTGACGAGGTGGTCGGTGCCCGCGTCGGAGGCGAGCTCGTCGGAGATGAGGGTCTTGTCGAGGAGATCAGCGAGGCTGCTCGCCGCGCAGGCGTTGGTGACGCCTTGCAGCGCGTCGTGGCAAGCGCCATCGGGCGTGCCTGGCTGGCTACGCTCGCGGGGGAGGAAGAGGGTTCCCGTCCAGAACAGGTCTCCGGACGACGGTGCACCTGGCCCCACGGTGGGCGCCAAATGTCGGGTGGTAGGTGCGACATATGCCAACGGGTGGCTTATCATTGTGGGAGCCAATAAAACATCGCTGGTGCCTGGAAACGGGATGAGGGGAAGACATGCAGGCTGGCGAATCTTATCCAGCTTCGGGGCTCTCCGTGGAGATAACACCCCTACTGCTGCTCTGCAGGGTCTCCGCATGATCACTAGATGAACAAGTAGCTACACGATGCTCCTTGAGCTGTTTGGCGAGAGGAGGAAGAAGGGCTCTGCTTGCTCTCTTCTCCCCCCTACGTGGTGTCTAAAACTAGCAGGGATCCATCTCTTTGCATGGGTGTCCCGGGGGGTTTATATAGGCCTACCCCCTGGGGGTACAATGGTAATCCGACTGGGCGTGGGGCCCAGCCGTCTGTGTCTTCGCTCTCCGGCTTCTGCGCCGGCTGCTGGGGCCCGCCGGCTGGTGGGTCCCGCCGGCTACCGGCTCCTTGGTCGACAGGCAGGCCCCACTGTCCAGGGCCTTGTCGGTGGCTGGTTACTGTTGCTCAATCTTGGTGACGAGGGCTTCGCCGAGGTAAGCGTGGCTACAGTGCTGCCGTCCGGCGGGTGACCACTGTAGCCTCACCGCGTCTTGTCTCCTTAATGGGGCGTCTCCTTCGCGGGGGTGGCAAGCCGGCTGGAGAGAGCCGGCTCCGTCTTGGGCCGACTGGGGGAGGCCAGGCCGCCTTCGGGTGTCTCTCAGCCTGAAGGGGCCCACCGCCCGTGGGCCGTACTGGTAGCCTGTCGTGGATGACATCAGGGTCAACGTGGCAACAGTGCTGCGCCGGACGGGTCATGGCCACCCGTACGGCGCACTGTGCCAGGCACGCACCGGGATTCAGGGTGGCAGGCTTCACTGTAGCCACGCCCCGTCACATCGCCGTTATGTGGATGCAGACTTCGAGGGTACGGTCTTGACCGCTTTATGGGAGCCGGCTCCTTGGAGTCGGCCTTCTCGCAGCCGGCTCCTCGGAGCCGGCCCTCCCGCGACTTTCTTCATGAGGGCTGAAGTCGGGCCGCCTTCCAATAGCCGGCCTGGGAGACAGCCGGCCAGGGGAAGGCGGCCCCATGTCTTGGATTCTTGAGAGCCGGATCGGCTCGTAATTTTCTCAGAAAGGCCAGGGGGAGCCGGCTAGGCTACCCGTGGTCACTTACTCCGACAAACCAAGATCTTGAGAAATTGAGAGCGGCTCATGAAGATCTTCAAAAGGAAAACGAGTCACTTCGCGCCAAATAGTTCAGTTCCACTCAGGAAGGATTTGAACCACCATGTCTTAAATGTATTGAGCATGACAACGCTACTTCTGTTGCTGGTTTGTAACACCCCGGATATGACTTTCCGAATATGTATTCCAACTCTTGCCGTTTCCGGCCTTAAGTTATTTTATTTTCTCGGGTTCGGGTTTTTGTCTCCGTGTGTTGTTGTCGTTGTCATGCATCTCATATCATGTCATCATGTGCATTGCATTGGCATACGTGTTCATCTCATGCATTCGAGCATTTTCCCCATTGTCCGTTTTGCATTCCGGCGCTTCGTTCTCCTCCGGTGGTCATTTCTACCTTTCTTTTGTGTGTGGGGATCAAACATTTCCGGATTGGACCGAGACTTGCCAAGCGGCCTTGGTTTACTACCGGTAGACCGCCTGTCAAGTTTCGTACCATTTGGACTTCGATTGATACTCCAACGGTTAACCGAGGGACCGAGTGTCGGAGTAAATAGCCATGGGTAGCCTAGCCGGCTTCCCCTGCCCCTTCTGAAAAAGTTACGAGCCCGCCCGGCTCTCAAGAATCCAAGACATGGGGCCGCCTTCCCCTAGCTAGCTGCAACCCAGGCCGGCTTTCGGAAGGCGGTCCGACTTTAGCCCTCATGAGAAGGCCGACTCCAAGAAGCCGGCCATGAGAAGGCCGACTCCAAGAAGCCGGCTCCCCATAAAGCGGTCAAGACCGTACACACAAAGTTTGCACCCACCTAACGGCGGTGCGACGGGGCGTGGCTACAGTAAAGCCTGCCACCCCCGAATCCTGGAGCACGCCTGGCATGGTGCGCCGTACGGGCTAGGCACGACCCGTCCGGCGCGGCACTGTTGCCATGTTGACCCTGGCATCACCCATGACGGGCCGCCAGCGTGGCCCACAGACGGTGGGCCCCTTTGAGCAGAGAGACGCCCGAAGGCGGCCAAGCCTCCAAGTAGTCGGCCCAAGACAGAGCCGGCTCCCCGCAGCCGGCTTGCCGCCTTCCTCGAAGAGGACGCCCCATTAAGGAGACAAGACGCGGTAAGGCTACAGCGATCGCCTGACAGGCGGCGGTACTGTAGCCGCGCTTACCACGATGAAGCTCACGTCAACAAGATGGAGCCACAGTAACCAGCCGCCGACCAGGCCCTGGACAGTGGGCTGCCTGTCGACCAAGGGGCCGGCAGCCGGCGGGACCCACCAGTCGGCGGGCCCCAGCAGCCGGCGCAGAAGCCGGCGAGCGCAGTCACAGACGGCTGGGCCCCGTCGCCCAGTCGGATTACCATTGTACCCCCGGGGGGTAGGCCTATATAAACCCCCCGGAGCACCCATGCAAAGGGCTCGACCCCTTACTAGTCCTAGACACCCCACAAGGAGAAGAAGCAGGGTTGCCGTGCCCTTCTTCCTCCTCCCACCAAACAGCTCAAGGAGCGTTGTATTGCTACTCGATTCATCTAGTGAACATGCGGAGACCCCGCAGAGCAGCAGTAGGGGTGTTATCTCCACGGAGAGCCCCGAAGCTGGGTAAGATCCGCCGGCGTGCATGTCTTCGCCTTATCCCGTTTCCAAGGCACCGGCGATGTCTTACTGGCTCCCACAATGATAAGCCACCCGTTGGCATATGTCGCACCTACCACCCGACAGGCGCCCACCATGGGGCCAGGTGCACCGTCGTCCGGAGACCTGTTCTGGACGGGAACCTTATTCCTCCCCCGCGAGCGTAGCCAGCCCGGCACGGCCGATGGCGCTTGCCACGACGCGCTGCAAGGCGTCACCAGCATCTGCGCGGCAAGCGGCCTCGCCGATCTCCTCGACGAAACTCTCACCTCTGACGAGCTCGCCTCCGATGTGGGCACCGACCACCTCGCCAACCTTCTCGGCCAGCTCCATGTCTCCAGCGAGCCCGCTGCGGACCTGGAGTCGGTTGGCTCCACTGACCCGATGCCTGTCGACTCCGACACGGCCTCCTACGACATCTTCCCCACCAACGTCGCGATCTACAACGACCTGCTTCCTCGAGCCGACGGCTGCGATGCTGTCACCGCCGAAGTGATGGTTGTCGGCCGCGGCGGCCTGGCCGACGAGAGCGCCCACGACGCCTCGCGTGCGGCGGCCCACGACTTGTCCGCTCCCCTCCCGGCTAATGCCGACGACGAAGCACTGGAAGCACGCCGCCTCGCCCTCCTCGCAGAGGGTCGGAGGCTGGCCTCCGTAAGACGCCTCACTGAGGCCTACCAGCGCGAAGCTGACCGCGCCGCCTTCGGCACGCCGGCCCCGGGCGGGCCAAGCCGGGCCGGCCTTGTCAAGCAACGCGGCGCCGTCATCGCCGACACGCTGGGAGTCGACCGCCCGGTCTATGCCACTCCGCTCGAGAACTTGCGTGCCGCCCAGGCGGATGTAGACGAGTTGGACGGCTTGGAGGCCGAAGACCTCCCCCACATGACCCGGCGCATCCAGCAATTGATTGACGCAGCCGCGCAGCGACACGAAGCCGACGCCCGTGCAGAAATCCCTCCCCCGCGCCGAGAACACGGCGCGACATCCCGGACGCCGACTACGAGCAATACCCGCGCCCGACGCGAGAAGGAGCCGGCTGCCAGCCGCAGCCGGACCCGGATCTCCATCGAGCGAGACGCGGACGGACATCCCCGAGCCATGGAATGGCGGGGCGACCCGCCTCCGCCCCGTGGAGAGAGATATCCCGCCTCGCCGCCAGTGGCGCACCCGACTCTCAGCGGCCGGCTAGGCCGCCGCGAAGGAATCAGCGAGAACGACACCCGCCATCGGATCGACCGCTTGGCGCGATCCCTGGCATTGGAAGAAGAAGACGATGTCGGCCCGCCTTGTTTCGGCCCCCGCATCCGCGACGATCCCTTTCCCAAAGGGTTCTCGCTCCCAAGAGACACGCCCAAGTACAACGGCTCCGTGAAGCCGGAAGATTGGTTGATCGACTATTCCATGGCGGTTAGCATAGCCAACGGTAACCGGCGCGTCGCCGTAAAGTACGTGCCCCTCATGCTGCAAGGCACGGCGCGGACCTGGCTCAACAGCCTCAAGCCGCGTAGCATCAACAGCTGGCTAGACTTCACAGAAGTCTTCATCCGCAACTTCACCAGCACCTACAAGCGGGCTCCCAAGCCCAGACAGCTCTCCTTGTGCGTACAAGGCCCCGCCGAGTCCACTCGCGATTACCTCACGCGTTGGGCCGAGCTCCGCAACTCCTGTGAAGGGGTGCACGAGGTGCAAGCCATAGAATACTTCACGGCCGGATGCCGAGAAGGCACCCTCCTCAAGCACAAGCTCCTCTGCGACGAGCCGGCCACCCTCGACGAGCTTCTGGACATAGCGGACAAGTACGCCACCGCCGACTCCTCGATGAAGACCGAGCTTCGGGTAGACGCGTCCGGAAAGGTACTCAACCCGGCGCCCAAGACGCCGGCTGGGGACTCCGGCTGACTCCCTCACTCGAACGACCACAAGCGCAAGGGCCCCGCGCCGCCTCCCGCCAGTCGGCAGGTGGCAACAGTCGAAGACGCGCCGCCTGAAGAGCGACCGACGCCCAAGAAGCCCAAGGGCGGCAGGCCGGCTTGGCAGCCCGCTTTCTCCTACGAGCAAACTCTCGACGCCCCTTGCAAGTTCCACAGTGGCGCGAAGCCGTCCAACCACACGACCCGGAAGTGCCATTGGCTCACCCGAATCTCTAAGGGTGAAGGGCTCGTGCCGCCTCCGCCTGCCGGCCCGCCGCCTCCGCCGCCTCCGGCCGCTCGGCCCGCAGTCGGAGCCGTGCATGACGAGTTCCCTGACGAGCAAGCAACCTACATCGTCTTTACAAGCCAGCCCGAAGACCGGCGCAGCAAACGCCAAGAGCGCCAGGAAGTTAGCGTGGTCGCTGCCAACCCCGCCGGACACATGCATTGGTCAGAAAAGCCCATCAGTTGGAGCCGGGTCAACCATCCGGAGGTGATGCCGTCTCCTGGCTCTTATGCCTTGGTCCTGGAAGCCACCCTTGCAATGGACAGACGCGCCGCCCGCTTCTCCCGTGTGTTGATAGACGGCGGGAGCAGCATCAACATCCTGTACCGTGACACCCTGGAAAAGCTAAATGTCAAGACGAAGCAGCTCGTGCCTACTCGGATGGTATTCCATGGCATCGTACCCGGCCTGTCCCGCGCCCCCATTGGCAAGATCAAGATTGATGTGCTTTTTGGGGACAAGGAGCATTTCCGCCGGGAAGCGATTTGGTTTGAAGTGGTGGACCTGGAGAGCCCTTACCATGCATTGCTTGGCCGACCTGCCTTGGCCAAATTCATGGCAATTCCCCACTATGCATACCTCAAGATGAAGATACCAAGCACCAAAGGAGTCATCACCGTAGTCGGCGATTACAAGAAGTCCTCTGAGTGCGCAGCAGCCAGCAACCGGCTAGCCGAGTCCCTTGTAATAGCCGAAGAGAAGAAGATGTTGGACCGAGTCGTGGCCATAGCCGGCAAACAGTCGGCCGTGTCCCCCGACCCCAAGGAGCATGACGCCCAAGGATCTTTCCAGCCGGCCAAGGAAACGAAGAAGATACCTCTTGACCCCGAGCATCCAGAGAGGTTTGCCGTCATCGGGGCAAACCTGAACAGCAAATAGGAAGGCGAGCTCGCCGATTTCCTCCATGAGAATCGGGACATCTTTGCATGGTCCCCCAAGGACATGCCGGGTGTTCCGAGGAAATTCGCCGAGCACAAACTACACGTTCGAGAAGACGCAAAGCCAGTCAGACAACCCCTTCGCCGATTGTCGGAGGAGAAGCGCAGGATTGTAGGGGAGGAGATAGCCCGGCTCTTGGCGGCCGGCTTCATCATGGAAGTTTTCTTTCCAGAGTGGCTCGCCAACCCAGTCCTTGTGCTAAAGAAGAACAACAAGTGGCGCATGTGTATAGACTACACGAGCCTCAACAAGGCCTGCCCCAAAGATCCTTTTGCCCTGCCAAGGATTGACCAAGTGATAGACTCCACAGCCGGATGCGAGCTGTTGAGTTTTTTGGATGCTTACTCCGGATATCATCAGATAAAGCTAGACCCGGACGACCGCCTGAAGACCGCCTTCATCACGCCATTTGGAGCCTTCTGCTACCTGACTATGACATTCGGCTTGAGAAATGCCGGTGCCACTTTTCAGCGTTGCATGCAGAAGTGCCTCCTCAAGCAACTCGGCAGAAACGCTCACGTATACGTGGACGACATCGTGGTGAAGACGGAGAAGCGCGGCACCTTGCTGGGAGACCTCAAGGAAACGTTTGAGAACTTACGCCGGTTCCAAATCAAGCTCAACCCCGAGAAATGCGTGTTCGGAGTGCCAGCCGGCCAGCTCCAAGGCTTCCTGGTCTCCGAACGCGGCATCGAATGCAACCCGGTGAAGATCAAGGCCATCGAGAGAATGGCGATCCCCACCAAGCTTCGAGACATTCAGAAGTTCACCGGGTGCTTAGCCTCCTTGAACCGCTTCATCAGCCGGCTCGGAGAGAAAGCTCTCCCTCTCTACCGCCTCATGAAGAAGAGCACTCACTTCGAGTGGAACGACCAGGCCGACCAAGCTTTTCACGAGCTGAAGAAGATGCTGGCCACGCCACCTGTCCTCGCGGCGCCAACTGAGAAAGAGCCCATGCTCCTCTACATCGCTGCAACCAGCCGGGTGGTCAGCACCGTCATCGTAGTCCAGCGCCCAGAAGAAGGCCGAGCCCAGCCGGTCCAGAGGCCGGTGTATTATTTGAGCGAGGTGCTGTCCGCTTCAAAGCAGAACTACCTGCACTACCAAAAGATGTGTTATGGCGTGTACTTCACCGCCAAGAAGATGAAGCCCTACTTTCAAGAGCATCCCGTCACGGTCGTATGCACTGCCCCGCTAGCCGAGATCATAGGCAGCCGGGACGCATCCGGCCGGGTGGCGAAATGGGCCATCGAGCTGGCCCCGTACACGATCTTCTACCAGCCCCGCACTGCCATCAAGTCCCAAGCACTGGCTGACTTCCTCGTCGACTGGGCCGAGACCCAGTACCTGCCGCCGGCTCCCGACTCCACCCATTGGCGCATGCACTTCGACGGGTCCAAGATGCGCACCGGCTTGGGAGCCGGTGTCGTCCTTACCTCTCCGAAAGGCGACAAGCTCAGATACACGCTACAGATCCACTTTGCCGCCTCCAACAATGTGGCCGAGTACGAGGCGCTCATACATGGGCTCCGGCTTGCCAAAGAACTTGGCATTCGCCGGATCCTATGTTATGGCGACTCGGACCTGGTAGTCCAGCAATCATCCAGCGACTGGGACGCCAAGGACGCGAATATGGCGAGCTACCGCTTCCTGGTCCAACAACTCAGCGGATACTTTGAAGGATGCGAGTTCCTCCACATACCGCGAGCCGACAACGAGCCAGCCGATGCCCTGGCTCGAATAGGCTCCACTCGGCAAGCAATTCCAGCCGATGTCGCTCTCCAACGCCTCCTCAAGCCGTCTCCAGAGTCCGATTCCATCTTCGTGCCGCTTGACCCCGATGCGGCCGAGTTCGGCTCGAAGAACCAAGTAGGCGACCCCAAGACTCCCGTAACCGGCCCGGCGACCCCGACGGCCGGCTCGGGGACTTCGGCAGCCGGCTCGGGGACTGCCGCACCCGGCTCGAGGACTGCGGTAGCCGGCCCGGGGACTGCACCAACACAACAGCCGGCGGCCGACTCCAGCACCTCACCGCCCAGCCCGCCCACCCTGGTGGCAGTAGCCACATTGGCAGTAGAAGAAGTCGCGGCTCCATCATGGGCTCAGTCCATCCTCAACTTCCTAGTAAACCAAGACCTGCCGGCTAACGAAACAGAAGCAAGACAAGTCCAACGTCGAGCCGGAGCATACACAATCGTCAACAGAGAGCTCATCAAGCGCAGTGTCACTGGAGTCCTCCAACGGTGCGTCAAGCAAGAGAAAGGCATTGCAATCCTCAGAGACATTCACCAAGGAGAATGCGGCCACCATGCGGCCTCAAGATCACTTGTCGCCAAAGCCTTCTGCCATGGTTTCTTCTGGCCGACTGCTTTGGATGATGCCAAAGAATTAGTTAAACATTGCAAGGGGTGCCAACTCTTCAGCTCCAAGCAACACATGCCGGCCTCGGCACTCAAGACCATTCCCCTCACTTGGCCCTTTGCCGTTTGGGGACTGGACATGGTGGGCCCATTCAAGACGGCGCGCGGCGGCATGACGCATTTGCTTGTCGCCATGGACAAATTCACCAAGTGGATTGAGGCAAAGCCGATCAAGAAGCTGAATGGGCCGACTGCTGTGACATTCATTGCAGACATAACAGCACGGTACGGCGTGCCACACAGCATCATCACCTACAATGGCACGAATTTTGCCAAAGGAGCCTTGGCACATTTTTGCGCAGCCCAAGGTATCCGGCTAGACTTAGCATTCGTCGCCCACCCGCAGTCAAACGGCCAGGTCGAGCGAGCCAACGGCCTCATCCTCTCCGGCATCAAGCCCCGACTGGTTGTACCTCTGGAGCGCTCAGCCGGTTGTTGGCTTGATGAGCTTCCGGCTGTCCTCTGGAGTCTGCGCACTACACCAAACAAGTCAACCGGCTTCACCCCTTTCTTCCTTGTGTATGGTGCCGAGGCGGTCATCCCAACTGACATCGAATTCGACTCGCCTCGAGTAACCATGTACACGGAAGCGGAGGCCAAGGAAGCACGAGAAGACGGCGTCGACCTGCTGGAAGAAAGCCGGCTGTTAGCCCTCAGCCGGTCTGCCATCTACCAGCAGGGTTTGCGCCGTTACCACAGCCGGAAGGTCAGGCCAAGATCCTTCCAAGAGGGCGATCTTGTGCTCCGACTGATCCAGCGAACAGCCGGCCAGCACAAGCTCTCAGCCCCTTGGGAGGGCCCCTTCGTCATCAGCAGAGCTCTAGGCAACGACTCCTACTACCTGATCGATGCACAGAAGCCGAAGGCACGCAAGAGAGACGACTCCGGCAAGGAGTCGGAACGGCCATGGAACGCCAACCTCCTTCGAAGATTTTACAGTTGAAAGGCAGTATGTATCACGCTAACTTTTGTATTAAGTACAAGACAATAGGCCCCCAAGAGGAGGGCTCGGGGACTGCCATCCCTTATTTATGAATGAAAAGTATCATGCTTATGACCTTGTCGTATCATTTACTTATTCCGTCCGGCACCGAGTTCGACTAGTCGGCTCGGGGACTGGCCGACTGGAGTTATGTTAGAAGTCCTACCCGCAGTCAGACAAGTAGTGTGCCGGCTCTCAAGCCTTCTCTTGCCAAAAGTCGCAGTTCGAAGAACCGGCTGTCCGGCTGGCAAGAGTTAAAGGTAGGAACGGGCGCCCACACGAAAAACAGCTAGGGACTAACGGACTAATATAAGAAAAGCCGGTTTTTCTCACACCGCCGACTGGCTACCAGAGTAGCCGGCCGGCCGGTTTCCGTTCACTTCACTTTAATCCAAGAAAGCTCAAGTACTTGCCTCCCCAAAGAGGGAAGGCGGCAAAGGAAAAAGCCTAAGGATAAAAAAGCATATGCGAATGGAAACCAAACATGCACATGATAATATTTACATAAAAAGACCTCCAAGAGGCCAGCATTCAACATAGTTTGGATACACCCCCAGTGGGTGGAACTGCGAAAACTTAACAAAGATTGTTCAAAGACAACAAAGCAGGAAAGATAAAGACGGCAGGTCAAGCTGGCGGAGCGGCCGACGAGCCAGACTGGTTGGCGGAGACGGTCGTGCCGGCTGAAGGAGCGGCCGGCTGACGAACTTCGGCTTGGTCACCGCCTCCCGCAGAGGGCGCGCTTCCACGCGCCTCGTTGCTGGAGGCACGGTCGGCCTGAGGTCGGCTGGTTGTTCCACCAGCCGGCTCGACGTCTTCGCCGTCCTCGTGTTCGTCTTCTTCGCCCTCGTCGCTGGAGGCAATCTCCTCCGCCGAGTCCTCGCCCACCACCGGGTTCAGCCCGAACCACTCCTCCGGCTGAGCAACACCGTCATCATCGATTTTGGGTGCGAAAACGCTGATGTCGGTGCACTCGGCGATCGTCGAAGCTCGCTGGGCGATAGCCGGCCTCACCTCCTCCAGCTCCGTGTCGGCCTCCATCCGCCAAGTGCGCAGCTGGTCCAGGCTCAGCCCTGGGTACCAAGCCCGAACGAATTCCAATGCCCGCCCGGCTCCGAGGCGGGCCGCTGACGCTTTCCAAGCCTCGAAGCGACCAACTGCGACTTCCAGCTAGTCGGCAGTTCGGCTTGGGGTACGGGGGATCGTCTCGCCGGGCCAGAGGGCGGCCAACACTTGCGCCCCGGCACGTTGGAGCCGGCGAAGCATCCGATGAGCCGGCTGCAACCGTGCCTGGACAGCCAGGAGCTGCTCCTCAAGGGTCCGGTTTGCATCCGGCGCAATGTCGGCCCCCGCTTGACGGCGCGCCTCGCGATGGGCCTCAATGCTTTGGGCGGCAAAGGCGGAGTAGCCCGGGAAGTAATCTGCAAGAAACAACAAGCAACAGCTCAAGATAAGTCAAAAAACCCAGGCGGCAAGGGGCAGGAGAAGGGCTAAGAAGGCAACTTACCGTCGATCAAGTCCTCGATCCGGCTGAAGCCTTCATCCAGGGCTTGCCGGGTCTCAGACCAGCTCGCCGCCTCGGTCTCATACTCCGCCTTCAAGGCGGCTTCGCTTTCCTGCGCCGCCTGCAGGGCCGCTTTGTGGCTCTCCTCTTGGTCGGCCAGCTTCTTGGCTAGGCGATCCCGTTCCTGGACCAAGGCGGCGCACTCGGCCTCCTTGGTATGAAGGGCGGCCTTCGCCTCGCCGAGCTCCTTCCTCAAGTCGGCGTTGGCCCCTGAAGACAAAGAAAAACCAATAAGAAAAGAGTCGTCAAGAAAGATCCGACCCGACTGCGCAGCAGTCGGCCCGAATCTCGGGGACTACACCCAGTGGGTGCGTTGACGCGCCCCCACAGGAGACAGACAAAATAGAGTACTTACTTCGGCTGTCGGCCAGGTCATCGGTCCGCCGGCTCAACTCCCGAGCCTGGGAGTCAAAGGCGGCAGCACGAAGGTTGTGGTATTCCTGAAAGTTTAGAAAAGAAGCAAAGTAAGGTGGCCGTCGAGAAAGATCCGACCCGACTGCGCAGCAGTCGGCCCGAATCTCGGGGACTACACCCAGTGGGTGCGCTGACGCGCCCCCATGAAAGAAATTAAGAAAGCAAAGCAGCCAAGAACGAAGGACTCACCCGGATAGTGGCTCGCGTTGAAGAGAACTCTTGGTTGAGCTGTTGCAGCAGGGCGGCCTGAGCTTGTAGCCGGCTCCGGACCCCTTGAGCCGCCGCATCCAGCTCGCCAGTCCCCCCGCTGGGAGTCCACTCGGACATGGCGGTGCTGGCCGCCTCCAGATCTTCCGCCGGCTGGCCTGCGCCCGCAACTCGGCGCAACTCCGGCGGAGCGGCGCCTCCCCTTGCGCGCCGGCTCGCCTCTGGCTGCACCTCGAGGCCTGCTCTGTTCTCCGGCTCACCTCCGGCCGGCCCCTCTGGCGCCGCTGACGGTTGGCCGCCTTGGCCCGCTCTGGTTGGCGCCGCTGGCGGCGCTCTCCCCGCAAAGGCCACGGGGTCCTCCCCCCTCTCCAACAGCGGCGGGTCTTGGACGATCTCCTCCGCCAAGGGCAATGGGGTGTCGGGGGCTAAAGCTCGGAGAGGAATGGCGAGCAGCGGAGGCTGGTTGCGCGAGCTTTCCGCCTCCGTCTCCGCGGTAGCCGCCTCCGTCTGGGCCTTGGCCGCCGCGTCGGCCTGCTCCCTCGCCGCCTGGGCGGCCGCCTTCTCTGCTGCCTCGCGCTCCTCTCGCGCTTCGCGGGTGTTCCGCTCTGTGGCCTCCCTGAGATCGGCGCGGGGGTCCACGCGGCGGGAGCTCGAAGACCCTCCAGCCGGCCCCACGACGGAGCCGCCCGGACCCCGCTCAAGGGAAAGCGGCGCCCTGTCCGGCAAGCGAGAAAAAGCTAAGAAGAATATTCGAAGAGAAAGAGAATGATGACAAGCATGCGGCAAGGCAATCGAAGACTTACGCTGAGACCGCCGTAGGCTGCTTCACCGCCTTGCGGAAGCGGGCCGCTTTCGCAGCCGCCTCGTCTCGCTTGGTCGCCGCGGCGGAGGCTTTGGACTTCTTCGGCCGACTGCCGAAGAGGCCTGAAGCGGCCCGGCGCTTCTGTGCGCCACCGCCGGCAGTCGGCGCGGTAGACGAGCCCGCGCCCTGATGGTCGGCCGCCGGCTGGCGACGCGAAGCGACTTCGGCTTCGAAATCGTCCGGCCAGTCCTCGAAGCTCGCGGTGAACCTTGAGCCTCCGGGCTCGGCGCTGTCCCCCACCACGGCGTCTTCCATGGCGGCCGCCCCCAAGTCCGGGTCGTCAACGTCGTCCATCGTGCGGTCGGGGGCATACTGGCATTCGATCCCCGCCACCTCGGCCGGCGGCGCAAGAAGAGGGTTCTGCTCAAAAGAACCGACTGGTCAGAAGCTGGCCGTCATGAAGCCGGCCGACAACAAAAAGAAGATAGAGAGAGAAGCTTACCACGGGCGGAGGATTGGCGCGGGAATACGGCACCTTGCCGTATTGCCAGTCCCCGGCGAGCTTGCAGTTGGCGATGTAGTTAACCATGAGCGCCACCTCCGCGTGGGGCATTTCCCATGTGCTCAGACGGCTTGGGTCGAAGCGGCCGCTCATCTGACACATCATATGGGGCCGGCTTTGGAGAGGAAGGATCCAACGCTCCACGAAGGCGGCCACCAAGTCGGCCCCGCGCAAGCCTTCCGACTGAATCAACACCCGAAGCCGGGAGATGGCGGCGTTCCCGACCGGAGACAATGACCGGGACCGGAAGCTCCACGAGGGCTGCCTCCCAGCCGGCGGGCCGGCTACGTAAGCCGGCAGGTTGATGTAGTCTCCTTGCTCGGCGACGTTCTTCACATAGAAATAAGATCTTTGCCAAACCTTCACCGACTGGATCAGGGGGATGGGCGGGAACGGGTTGTTCTCGCTCGCCCTCCTCATGGCGATGAAGGCTCCGCAGGGGGCGGGCACGCCGTCGACGACCGTGCCGAGCTTGCTCTGGAAGAACTCTCCCCAGAGCTCCAGCGTGGGGAGCAGCCCCAAGAAGCCTTCGCAGAGGGAGACGAAGGCCGACAGCAGCATCACCGCATTGGGCGTAAGGTGATGCAGCTGGAGGTTGTAGAACTCCAGGAAAGAGCGCAGAAACCGGATCGCCGGAAGGCCGAAGCCGCGCAGGCAGTGCGAGCGGAAGACGACCCGCTCGCCCTCCTCCAGCGCCGGCGAGATCTCCTTCGCGGGCGCCAGGCGGACCTGTACGCGGTCGGCGCCGGGTCAGGCGAAGGAACTAAACGTGGTCTTCATGGACGTTGGAGCCGTCCCATGAGCTTGACAACGCCATGGGAGCGAGGCGTTGTAGAGACGCGACGGCGCTGAGACGGCAGCGAGAGGAAGAAGACGAGGGTTAGGAGGGGCGGAGCGGGAGGGAGCGTGCGAACCTCTGTCGCTCTCCCTCCTCCCCCTACTTATAGGCTCACGTGGCGGAGCCGAGGAGGCGCGGCATGGGGAAGCATGGGGATCGATCGTGCCCACTCCCCACGTCCCGCGATTATCGAGCCTTAACGGCGAAACGAAACTGCCTCGAGAAGGCGAGCGGCCCCTGTGGACCACGGAAGATCTGCGCCCGAACCAAGGCTCGCGAGTGGCGGGCCCGGGCCTGCGGCGGCGTCCCGTCGCGCGCGTGCGCTCGCAGGATCTCGCCGCCACGTGGCCGCGGGAGGGCCCGTAGTTGGCACGCGGGTTGCCCCCCTCCTCTCGCCTACAAGACGCGGGGCTCTCTGAAGTCAGCGTACACCCGCTAAGCCGGCTCTTCAGGATGGGAAGCTGACCAAGCTTCTCGTCCCCCTGCTCACCTCGGAGCTTGATCAGCTTCGGGGACTACTGTCGGAGTAAATAGCCATGGGTAGCCTAGCCGGCTTCCCCTGGCCCTTCTAAAAAAGTTACGAGCCCGCCCGGCTCTCAAGAATCCCAGACATGGGGCCGCCTTCCCCTAGCTGGCTGCAACCCAGGCCGGCTTTCGGAAGGCGGTCCGACTTTAGCCCTCATGAGAAGGCCGACTCCAAGAAGCCGGCCATGAGAAGGCCGACTCCAAGAAGCCGGCTCCCCATAAAGCGGTCAAGACCATACCCACAAAGTTTGCACCCACCTAACGGCGGTGCGACAGGGCGTGGCTACAGTAAAGCCTGCCACCCCCGAATCTCGGAGCACGCCTGGCATGGTGCGCCGTACGGGCTAGGCACGACCCGTCCGGCGCGGCACTGTTGCCATGTTGACCCTGGCATCACCCACGACAGGCTGCCAGCGTGGACCACAGACGGTGGGCCCCTTTGAGCAGAGAGACGCCCGAAGGCGGCCACGCCTCCAACTAGTCGGCCCAAGACAGAGCCGGCTCCCCGCAGCCGGCTTGCCGCCTTCCTCGAAGAGGACACCCCATTAAGGAGAGAAGACGCGGTAAGGCTACAGCGATCGCCTGACAGGCGGCGGTACTGTAGCCGCGCTTACCACGATGAAGCTCACGTCAACAAGATGGAGCCACAGTAACCAGCCGCCGACCAGGCCCTGGATAGTGGGGCTTGCCTGTCGACCAAGGGGCCGGCAGCCGGCGGGACCCACCAGTCGGCGGGCCCCAGCAGCCGGCGCAGAAGCCGGCGAGCGCAGTCACAGACGGCTGGGCCCCGTGCCCAGTCGGATTACCATTGTACCCCCGGGGGGTAGGCCTATATAAACCCCCCGGAGCACCCATGCAAAGGGCTCAACCCCTTACTAGTCCTAGACACCCCACAAGGAGAAGAAGCAGGCTTGCCGTGCCCTTCTTCCTCCTCCCACCAAACAGCTCAAGGAGCGTTGTATTGCTACTCGATTCATCTAGTGAACATGCGGAGACCCCGCAGAGCAGCAGTAGGGGTGTTATCTCCACGGAGAGCCCCGAAGCTGGGTAAGATCCGCCGGCGTGCATGTCTTCGCCTTATCCCGTTTCCAGGTACCGGCGATGTCTTACTGGCTCCCACAATGATAAGCCACCCGTTGGCATATGTCGCACCTACCACCCGACACCGAGAAGGCCTCGTGTGTGTTGCAGCCCAACACCCCTTCAATTTGGCCCAAAACCCACCAAAACCTTGTCCATCATCTAGAGCGTTCGATCATGATCGCGTGGCCGAAAACCGCACCTCATTTGGACTCTCCTAGCTCCCTCTATGCCTATTTAAAGAACCCCCTCCGAAATTCTCTTTCTCCTTCCCCGAAACCCTAGATCCTTTTCATCCGCCGCCGCCGGACAAAAACGGCCACCGACGGAGATGTCCGGCTAGCCCCGCCGCCGCCACTTGTCGCCCGCGGGTTGGCCGCGCCGCCGCCCCACTTCCTCGTCACCGCCGGCCCGGGAGGCCCAGGAGGGGCCCCCGAGGCCCATTGCCGCCCGCCGCCGCCCGGGATCTTCTCCCCCGGCTCCGGTCGCGTCGCCGGCCGCCACCGTCGAAGCGCCCCGCGTCGGCGCGAGCTCGCCCCGCCGCCCGCCGGTGCCCGCCGCCGCCTCGCCGTCCTCCTCACTCCGGCAAGCGCTCCGGTCCCTCACCGCCCGGATCCGGTGCCCCGGCAAGTTCCTCGACGATTCCGGCGAAGTTCCGGTGAACCTTGTTTCGCGTGAAGCCCGGATCTGGATCTGAGATTTAAATCTCGGTTGACTTTCTCCCGAAACCCTAGTTCATATTGCCATGTTCATTGTGCCGTAACTTTGCATCCGTAGCTCCGTTTTGGGAATATAGCATATCAAAATGTTCATCTCAGAGAGTACATCATTTCATCTCATTGCATCATTTTCATTTGAGTTCATCTTGATGCCCGAAATGCTGTTAGAAGAGGGCTACTTGAGATAATTGTCAGATCTGCTACTCCATTTAGATATTTGTCTTTTTTGCCATGTTCACATGCTTGAAATTGTATTTTCTGATCCCTTTTGGCTCAAGGTCACTAAGGGACTTTTGTTAAGCTCTTTGAGTAGCTACATGCCATGCTTTACTTTGCCATGTTCAGGTCCTGTAGCATGTAGTTTTGTTGCTCCGAAGAGTGCTATCTGATCTGAAATTCCAGACAAGTGTTAATTTCACTAAGCTGAAATCTGTTTGCCATATGCATTTTTGCCATGCTTGTTTGAACCTGTTAATGGATGAATTGGCCGTAGCTCAATGCTAGACTTTTGTTAAGCATCATGAATGCATCCCTGCCATGTATTTTTATGCAATGTTTGGGTGCTGTAGCATGTTCATCTCGTTGCATTTAGATGGCTACTTGCTGTAAATCGCAGAACGTGGTCATATTTGAATCGCTTGCCATTTCCAAACCGTAACTCGGATTTTGGCGTTCTTTATATCGTTTTCAAGAGATTTAATCTCATCTTTCCAGTGGCACACTTGGAATCCCAAGTTGAGGCCAGGTTCATGCATTCCTTGTCAAATCTTGCATATGCATCCCGCATCGCATCCCGCATAGCATACCATCCTTGCATCATATTGTTTGATCCTTGCACGTGGTTGATTGTGCTCCGTTTGCTTGTTTGTCTTGTTTGGGTAGAGCCGGGAGACGAGTTCACTAACGAGGAGCCCATTGAGTTTGCTTTCGAGGATCCAGTCAACTTTGACAACTTTGCAGGCAAGATGATCATACCCTCAAAACCACTACTATCTTTGCTATGCTAGATTGCTCGCTCTTTTGCTATGCCAATGCCACGATGCCTACCACTTGCTTTCAAGCCTCCCAAATTTCCATGTCAAACCTCTAACCCACCATGTCCTAGCAAACCGTTGATTGGCTATGTTACCGCTTTGCTCAGCCCCTCTTATAGCGTTGCTAGTTGCAGGTGAAGATTGGAGACCGTTCCTTGTTGGAACCTTATTTACTTGTTGGGATATCATTATATTATCTTGTTATCTTAATGCATCTATATACTTGGTAAAGGGTGGAAGGCTCGGCCTCTCGCCTAGTGTTTTGTTCCACTCTTGCCGCCCTAGTTTCCGTCATATAGGTGTTATGTTCCCGGAGTTTGCGTTCCTTACGCGGTTGGGTTATAATGGGAACCCCTTGATAGTTCGCCTTGATTAAAGCTTTTCCAGTAATGCCCAACCTTGGTTTTACCATTTGCCACCTAGCCTCTTTTTCCCTTGGGTTTCCGGAGCCCGAGGGTCATCTTATTTTAGCCCCCCTGGGTCAGTGCTCCTCTGAGTGTTGGTCCAAACTAGAGTCCTGTGCAGCGCCCCCTCGGGGAAACTCGAGGTTTGGTTTTTAGTTGTATGGAGCGCTCATCTGAGTGTGCCCTGAGAACGAGATATGTGCAGCTCCTATCGGGATTTGTCGGCATATTTGGGCGGTGTTGCTGGATTTGTTTTAACCTGTCGAAGTGTCTTGAAGAACCGAGATACCGAGTCTGATCGGAACGTCTCGGGAGGAGGTCTATTCCTTCGTTGACCGTGAGAGCTTGTCATGGGCTAAGTTGGGACTCCCCTGCAGGGATTTGAACTTTCGAAAGCCGTGTGTTACCGTGATGGCCTCTTCTCGGCGGAGTCCGGGAAGTGGACACGGTGTTGGAGTAATGTTTGCGCAGGTTGCTCTCTAGTTTCTCGCTCGCGCTTTGCCTCCTCTTCTCGCTCTCTTTTGCGAATCAGGATAGCCACCATATATGCTAGTCGCTTGTTGCAGCTCCACCATATTTACCTTGCCTTACCTATAAGCTTAAATAGTCTTGATCGCGAGGGTGCGAGATTGCTGAGTCCCTGTGGCTCACAGATTCCTATTACACCAGATGCAGGGCCTGATGATTCCGCTCCAGGTGACGCGCTTGAGCTCAAGTGGGAGTTCGACGAGGACTCTCAACGATACTACATGTCTTTCCCTGATGATCAGTAGTGGTGCCCAGTTGGGGGTGATCGGGACCGTGTCGCATGTTGGGTTATCTTTTATTTTGGCGCCGTAGTCGGGCCATGAGTGTTTGGATGATGTAATGTTATTTATGTACTTGATTGACGTGGCGAGTGTAAGCCAACTATGTTATCTCCCCTTTTATTATATATATATATTACATGGGATGTTGTGAAGATTGCCTAACTTGCGACATATGCCTTCAATGTGATTATGCCTCTAAGTCGTGCCTCGACACGTGGGAGATATAGTCGCATCGAGGGTGTTACATGGTTGTTCTACTGCTGCTACTATTGCAATATCTTCAACTGCTGATGTGCCAACTAACCCCTCTTCTAAGGATGCCACTGCTATTGCTGATGAGAATGCTAGGTTGAAGACATTGCTTGAAACAGGGATGTTCAAAAGCCTCAAAGGGCATCAGACACTATGTGATGTCCTCAAAAGGCAGATCCTGAACCGAAACCCTAGGAAAGAGGGTGTTGGGTTCGAAAGGAAAATGAATGCTGATGGCTCTTACTGGAAACCTGAGCAGTACCCCACAACCACATGGGTTGCTGCAAAGGAACCTTCAGCGGATCCATCCACCCTATCTGGCTTCACTTGTGCTAATCCCATTGTTATTGATGAATCCTTTGATGCAAACTATAAACTGTTTAAGAATCAGAATGGCGAAGTGTTTGCCAGGTATATTGGTACTAACTGCAGGAATGGGCCGCCTATGAAGAAAGTCTGGGTGCCGAAAAGATGTTTGGAGAATCTTCCTGTGAATGTCGTCATGACACCACACATGAAGAAGACAAACCCCAAACCACAGGCTTCATACGGTCCAAAGGATTCATACAGACAGAGGACTCACCTGAGTCGCACTAACGCAAATGTTTTGCAGGGAAACCTTACTCAGGCCTATGAATATGAGCGCGTTTCATCAAACCTCCATGTTCATAAGACCAAGAACTATTATGCTTATTCTTATGAGTACTATTGTCCACCTGCAAGACTTTTTGCTAGGGCTCTAAAGCCAAAGTTCTTAGATGCTGCACTTAGACTCATTGCTTCGAAGCCACCCTTGAAGATGTGGGTGGCTAAGAAAGCTTAACTCTCTTTTTGCAGGGAAAGGTCTCCAACCAAAAACCAAAATCGTCTGAAGCTATTGTTGGTGACCTTAAACATCTTGCAGGGCGCAAGATCAAATGCCCAAATGGTCTTATTATGTATTTTGTTCCTGAGTCGCTTGCTACTTGCCCTATCAGTCCTAACCTTGATCTAAGCTTTCATAATTCACTTGCTCATCAAATGTTTTTGCTTCACAATTCTCTTTGTGAAGCCTATCCCCCTAACTGCACTGTAGGGTACGACACCAGCTGCTTCAGAATGGATTATTGATAGTGGGTGTACTAATCACATGACTGGCAAGCGAAGTCTTCTTATGGACTCAACCTTACGTCCATCTGACAAAAGTCACATCACATTTGCTGACACTGGTAAAAGCAAGGTATTGGGTCTAGGTAGAGTTGCAATCTCAAGGGATCAACACATGGATAAAGTCATGCTTGTTGAATCCCTTGGTTTCAACTTAATGTCTGTCTCAATGCTTTGCGATTTAAACATGATTGTGATGTTTCGAAAATATCGTTGCCTTGTTCTAATGGAATCTGACAAGTCTCTAGTGTTTGAAGGGTATCGGAAAGATGATTTGTACGTGGTAGATTTCTCAGCAGGACCACAACTTGCCGTATGTCTTCTAGCAAAAGCTTCAGAAAGCTGGCTCTGGCATCGGAGGCTAGGGCATGCTGGCATGAGGAACTTGCACACTCTTGCAAGAAAGAAGCATGTCATAGGCATCGAGGGCGTCAAGTTCAAGAAGGATCACTTATGCGGTGCCTGTGAAGAAGGAAAGATGATGAGGGCCAAGAATCCCTCGAAGACAATCATGACAATGACTCAACCCTTTGAACTGCTCCACATGGACCTTTTCGGTCCCGCTCATTACTCAACTCTTACTACTACTGCTTGTCTCTATGGCTTTGTCATTGTTGATGATTATTCGAGATATACTTGGGTGCATATAATCCTCTACAAGACTGAAGTGCAGGGTGTCTTCAGACGCTTCGCCAATCGAGCCATGAACAGCTATGGCGTCAAGATAAAGCACATCAGAAGTGACAATGGCACTAAATTCAAGAACACTGGGATAGATACATATCTTGACACTTTGGGCATCACACATGAATTCTCAGCTCCGTACACGCCACAGCAGAATGGCATCGTCGAACACAAGAACAGAACAATTATTGAGATGGCTTGGACGATGCTTGATGAATACAAGACTCCAAGAAAATTCTGGCCTGAAGCCATTGATACTGCATGCCATATCATCAACCGTGTTTATCTTCACAAGCTTCTGAACAAGACATCCTATGAGCTCCTTACTGGCAAGAAGCCAAATGTCAGTTACTTCAGAGTATTTGGTGCCAGGTGCTCGATCAAGGATCCACATCACACTTCAAAATTTGCACCAAAAGCACATGAAGGTTTTATGCTTGGATATGGAAAGGATTCGCACTCCTACAGAGTCTTCAACCTCTTTCACTATAAAGTGGTTGAAACTGTGGATGTGCGGTTCAATGAGACTAACGGCTCACAAAGAGAGCACCTGCCAAATGTGCTAGATGAAGTTCCATCCAGTGAATCGATCAAACTTATGGGAACTGGAGAAATCATACCATCTGAAACTCAGCCTGAAGAGGAACTTATCATCTCCGCACCTGATCAACCTGAAGACAATGCTCAGCCTGAAGACAATCCTTCTAACGATGACAATGATCAGCAAGAGCAAAGTCTTCGTCCTATACATCCTCGTGTTGCAAATGAAGTACAGATTGAGAGAATAATTGATAGCATCAATGCACCAAGTCCACTCACTCGTTCAAGGGCAACATAGCTAGCAAATTTCTGTGGGCACTTCGCATTCGTCTCAATATCTGAACCCAAGAAAGTTGATGAAGCCTTCATGGAACCTGAATGGATTCAAGCTATGCAAGAAGAGCTTCAACAGTTTGAACTGAATAATGTATGGGAACTGGTTAAGCGTCCTGATCCTCGCAAGCACAATATAATAGGCACCAAATGGATATATCGCAACAAGCAAGATGAGCATGGTCAAGTTGTCAGAAACAAAGCTCGTCTCGTTGCTCAATGATACACTCAAGTTGAAGGGATTGACTTCGATGAAACATTTGCTCCTGTGGCTAGACTTGAAGCCATACGCATACTGCTGGCCTATGCAAATCATCATAACATTCTTCTGCATCAAATGGATGTGAAGAGCGCTTTTCTCAATGGCAAGATTGACGAAGAAGTGTATGTTGCACAACCGCCTGGCTTTGAAGATCCAAAACATCCTGATATGGTGTACAAGCTCAACAAGGCACTGTATGGCCTCAAACAAGCCCCTAGGGCTTGGTATGACACACTCAAAGACTTCCTGAAGAGCAAAGGCTTCAAACCTGGTTCCCTCGACCCCACTCTCTTCACGAAGACATATGATGGTGAATTGTTTGTGTGCCAAATATATGTGGATGACATTATCTTCGGCTGCACCAATCAGAAATACACTGATGAGTTTGGATATATGATGCAAGAGCAATATCAGATGTCCATGATGGGAGAGCTGAAGTTCTTCCTTGGTCTTCAAATATGTCAGCAACGCAACATCATCTTTATATCTCAAGAGAAATACCTCAAAGATTGCCTGAAGAAATTTGGAATGCAAGATTGCAAAGGCTACACGACGCCAATGCCAGCCAAACATCATCTGGGTCCCGACGACAATGGTAAAGAGTTCGATCAAAAGGTATATCGCTCCATGATTGGTTCCTTGCTTTATTTATGTGCATCTAGGCCAAATATCATGCTTAGTGTTTGCATGTGTGCCCGGTTCCAAGCGGCACCAAAGGAATCGCATCACTTAGCTGTGAAGCGAATTCTCAGATATTTGGCTCACACCCCAACACTAGGATTATGGTATCCAAAGGGCTCAGAGTTTGATCTAGTTGGATTCTTGAATGCTGATTATGCTGGTGACAAGGTGGATCGCAAGTCTACATCAGGCACATGTCATTTTCTGGGACGATCATTTGTATGTTGGTCTTCAAAGAAGCAGAATTGTGTATCTCTCTTCACTGCTGAATCTGAATACATTGCTGCTAGATCTTGTTGCGCTCGGCTTCTATGGATGAAGCAAACACTCAAAGACTATGGCATTCACCTGAAGCAAGTGCCACTCTACTGCGACAACGAAAGCGCCATCAAGATTGCCAACAACCCAGTTCAGCACTCGAAGACAAAGCACATTGAAATTCGTCATCACTTTCTCGGAGATCATGTTGTGAAGGAAGATATTAATATTATACATGTCAACACTAAAGAGCAATTGGCAGATATCTTCACCAAGACCTTGGATGAGAAGAGGTTTTGCAAGTTACGGTGCGAGCTAAAAATCTTGGAATCCTCAAATGTCCCGTGATCAGGCACACATCCTAACACTTATGCATGTTGATGACTTAGATGTGCAACACATGAAGTAAAATATATCGTCAATAAATGAAGACTTACATTCTGAGTGTGAATACATTAACGTGGAATTTGACTTTGGAGCACCATGATAATTGTGCGCCGTGTCTGGGTCTAATACTTCCTATACGGTGGGTAACGCCACCACCAAAATTCTTCTGTTGAAGTGTTTTACCCATGGCGTTACATTTGCTATGTCTTCACATTTGGTTTGTCTTCATTTTCAACTTGTCTTAATGATTATCTTCACTATGTTGATATGATTGTCTTCTGGTATATACTGATTTGGTTTGGTTTCTGTCCTCTACAGCATTCACTTATAGCTATGGCTTCTTGATGAATCTTTTGAACTAAGTGAATGTGATCGGACCCTAACCCCTCTATGCTTCTTTCCTAAGTCTATCTATCCAAATCATATGCATTCTATTGACACTGTCAAATGTCTTCTCTGCCTCCATGTCAGCAGAAGACACAGAAACAAACATTAATCTGTTTTCAATGCTAAATCCTTTCACCTGAAACCCGGAGAAGTGGGAACGACCACCCGACAATCCAGGCGTGCGTGGGAACGTGGAACAATCTCCGATGTGTTGCATGATAGCCACGTGTCCCTCAGATGTGAATCGCCAGGGTCACTTGTGTAATAACTCTGTGCCGTCTCTATCCCTATAAATACACGCCTCACCACAGACATTATACTTTCTTCCACTCTTGCACAAACCCTAGCGCCACCGCTAGCCCTCGACGACGCCAGCGACGAAGCGCTTAGCTGCCGCCACCTCACCGACGCCGTCTTCATGCCAGCCGCGGACATCGTCTTCTCCGTCGTCGCCGTAGGTGTCCTCCGTCGCCAAGTTAGGGCACGGATGATCGAACTGCTCGGCCTCCTCTCCCACTCCGTCTAGCAGTTCTTCGTGTGGTAAATAGAACTTCCTTTTTACGGCCCCCTTTGATCCTATAGACTCATCACTTTCTACCACAAGAAGTTTCTATTCACACAAGTTGGATCTATTTCATACTGCATCTCATAATATGCC
The DNA here is from genome assembly GCF_003073215.2 of Triticum urartu. NCBI lineage: Eukaryota > Viridiplantae > Streptophyta > Magnoliopsida > Poales > Poaceae > Triticum > Triticum urartu. Next base: position 536,988,483 of record NC_053027.1, on the reverse strand, counting down.
TAGTATATTCACTTATGCTTCACAAAGAAGTTAGATTCCTCACTTGTACTTATTCGTGGATTCGTACAAATCTGGAACCAACTCTCTATCTATGAGTGAATGTCTTCGCACTATGAGGTCAATGTCTTCTAAACTGATTTATCTTCAAAATCTTCTGAGAATGCATATGACCTCTTCCCCTTCCCTCGCACCTTAATGCTGTCACAGGTACATGTCCGTGGGAGAATTCCTTGGTTCTCATAGTCTGCATTCGTTTGCAGAATTCTTACAGCATCACATGAACTCTCCCGAAGCCAGTTCCTGTTTGACCAGAAAGCGGAAGTCTTTGAAGCCTTTAAACGTGTTGAAGCCCTTCAGTTTAAGCTTCATGGCACCAGAGAAACCTACAAGAAAGGGTGGCAGACAACGTCATGGCAACACCTCAAGAGATTTGCCTCCTGACATCTATGAGCTGTACAAGACAGATCCAGAGGAGGACTACAATCAGCGAAAAACTCGAATCCAATGGATTCGAAGATATTGGGTAGAACAGTGGTTCAAGTACAGGTTCGTGACCCAGGAGTATGATGAGAATAATGCCATCAAACGACCATGGGGAGACATTCTATACAGAAATCTTCAACCCAAGTCGAGAGCTGAAGCCATTGAACAAGGCTTCTATCCTTGCATGGTCCGTGTTCCACAGCCTGCAGATGCAAACCCATCTTCATTACTATGGTGCCGCGATGATAATCTGTTCAAGCGCAACCTTCAGTTTGCCAGGAACTCGGCCAAAGAGAACAAGAAGTCACGAGGCTTAGACTTTAATCCAGGCCCCTCTGCTCCTCGTGCTGATGGCACACGCGAAGCTGAACCCAATCTTGTTGGGCCCTTCTACAACCTGGAAGGTCTCATCACTCATATCATGGTTCAAGGGACAACCGTGGATGAGCCTGCAGACGACGCTGAATCTGATGAAGCGCCTACACCGCCGAAGCCAAAGAAACTAAAGAAGCCTAAAGCTTCAAAGCCTGCTCCTGCACCAAAGGTCTCACAGGCGAAGCCTCTGGCCACTGCACCTCCTGAACACAGTGTGCAGTCTGAAGATCTGTCACGCATCTTCAAGCCTTCGAGAGTGAAGATGCCCTTGCAACCCACTAGCCAAGAACTGACTACTACTGCTATTCTGCGAAATGACGCCATTGATCTTTCCAGCGATGAAGATCTTACAGATGACGCTCTTGAGCAACTGATTAAGAGCAAAGAAGAAGCAGGAATTTTCAATGATTTGCCTCTCTTTGACGTGGCAATCCTCCACAACTTCATTGATGAGTGGTTTGAAACCCCCAATCTCAGCTTTGATGATCTGCAACTTCCAATTGGCCTCAGCGTCGCTTTCACTGGCACCATTGCTTCTGAGCTAGCTCTAGCTCAGCGCATCGTTGAACTGAAGCAAAAGATCGACTATGAGAAAGCTCAGTTCAAGAAGCACATGGCAAAGCTCAGCGTGCAAGATGTGAAAAACTTCAAGATTATGCTGCACGAGCTCAAGGAAGCCTTTCTCAAGAAACGTGAAGAAGCTAAAGGGTCTCGTGAGCGCATGAAGAGTCTGGCTGACAAGTGCGTGCAAGCCTACAATGAAGCTGAGAAGCGCAAGGCTCTTGGGCGTCCTGACATCGACCCCAGAATGGTGGCCAAGCCAAAGAAGAAGAAGCCAGCTGTGGCTGAACCCGAAGCAACAAGGCAGGAAGTACATCCCATTGTCTTCCCTGCCTGTATGACAGGTTTGAAGCCTAAGATCCCCACAGTGGCTTCAGAACTAAAGAAGACAAGGGCTGCCGAGGCTGAAGCCAGAAAGAGGAAAAATCCCGAAGCTTCTGATGCCGCTCCCTCCAAGAAGAAGCGCAAAACCAAGAAAGATCGGGCTGCTCCCATAGAGCCCCTTGTTGTCGAGTCCATCTCGGTTGCTCGTCCTGCTGCTACGTCTCGAGCTAGCGTTGGTTTTCCCCGAAGAGGAGGGGGTGATGCAGCATAGTACCGTAAGTATTTCCCTCAGTTTTTGAGAACCAAGGTATCAATCCAGTAGGAGGTCACGCGCAAGTCCCTCATACCTGCACAAAACGGTAGCAACTAGCAACCAACGCTTAGGGGTTGTCAATCCCTTCACGGTCACTTACGAGATGAGATCTGATAGAGATAATATTTTTGGTATTTTTGGTATAAAGATGCAAAGTAAAAAGTAAAAGCAAAACAAGTAAAATAAAGTAATGGAGATTGATATGATGAGAATAGACCAGGGGGCCATAGGTTTCACTAGTGGCTTCTCTCAAGAGCATAGATATTCTACGGTGGGTGAACAAATTACTGTTGAGCAATTGATAGAATTGAGCATAGTTATGAGGTTATCTAGGTATGATCATGTATATAGGCATCACGTCCGTGACAAGTAGACCGACTCCTGCCTGCATCTACTACTATTACTCCACTCATCGACCGCTATCCAGCATGCATCTAGAGTATTAAGTTAAAAACAGAGTAACGCCTTAAGCAAGATGACATGATGTAGAGGAATAAATTCATGCAATATGATAAATACCCCATCTTGTTATCCTCGATGGCAACAATACAATACGTGCCTTGCAACTCTTTCTGTCACTAAGTAAGGACACCGCAAGATTGAACCCAAAGCTAAGCACTTCTCCCATTGCAAGAACTACCAATCTAGTTGGCCAAACCAAACGGATAATTCGAAGAGACTTGCAAAGATAACTCAATCATACATAAAAGAATTCAGAGAAGATTCAAATATTATTCATAGATAAGTTGGATCATAAACCCACAATTCATCGGTCTCAACAAACACACCGCAAAAAGAAGATTACATCGAATAGATCTCCACGAGAGAGGGGGAGAACATTGTATTGAGATCCAAAAAGAGAGAAGAAGCCATCTAGCTACTAGCTATGGACCCGAAGGTCTGAAGTAAACTACTCACACTTCATCGGAAGGGCTATGGTGTTGATGTAGAAGCCCTCCGTGATGGATGCCCTCTCCGGCGGAGCTCCGGAACAGACCCCAAGATGGGATCTCGTGGATACAGGAAGTTGCGGCGGTGGAATTAGGTTTTTGGCTCCCTCTGGTCTAATGGGGGTACGTAGGTATATATAGGAGGAAGGAGCACGTCGGTGGAGCTCCGAGGGGCCCATGAGGCAGGGGGGCGCGCCCAGGGGGGCGCCCTCCACCCTCGTGACCTCCCCGGAAACTTCTTGGAGTAGGGTCCAAGTCTCCTGGATCACGTTCGGTGAGAAGATCACGTTCCCGAAGGTTTCATTCCGTTTGGACTCCGTTTGATATTCTGTTTCCTCGAAATACTGAAATAGGCAAAAAACAGCAATTCTGGGCTGGGCCTCTGGTTAATAGGTTAGTCCCAAAAATAATATAAAAGTGGAAAATAAAGCCCAATATAGTCCAAAACAATAGATAAAGTAGCATGGAGCAATCAAAAATTATAGATACGTTGGAGACGTATCACCTGCCTCTTCACATCAAGAACGACGGATGATAGTTCATGAGTCTGCTTCCACAGAGGCTCCTGAAGTTGAAGACATTCCAGCAGTTGACCCCACCGCTGCTGAAGATATTGGTCACCATGAAAATGTTGAAGATGATGAAGTCCTTCCTCAGATCGAGCACCAATTGGTATCATCGCCTGTGCTCACGCACAGCGAACTCATCAGCATTGGACGTCCTCTGACGCCAACTGCTCAGGATGCATCGTGGGCTGATCACCCACAGAGACAAGACACTCCAAGCTCTCCCCAACCGCAAGCTACCCCACTAGTGCAAGATGATAATGACTTTGAGGCCCCGCATGCTCCATCTCCCCAAGCATCGCCCGCATTATGCAGGCTTCGCAAAGGACCAAGGCCCCAAGTCACTCCCACAATGCATGTGTCTGAATCCGAAGCCAAAATGGCTGAAGACATTCCGGCTGCATCAGCCGATGAAGAAGAAGATGAAGAAGAAGCCCCAAGAGTTTCAAGAGTTGCTACACCCCCGTCTCACCAAGATGTTGTTCTCGAGGAGAACGTGACCGACCCTCTAGCTTCTGAAGTGGAGGTTCAGAACCCTGAGGCGGCCACCAACATCACTGCTGACGCCAATGACGTTGTCATGGTTGAAGCCAATATGGCCCCAGAAGCCAATGAGGCACCAGAAGTCAATGCTGCAGCACCTGAAGTCAATGCTGCAGCACCTGAGGTCCAAGCACCTGAAGCACATGTGGCCCCTGAAGCCCATGAAGACAATGCCAATGCCCCTGTTCCCCCTCCAAGACCTCACACAATGGAGCTTGCATGTGATCGTGGTCAGCCGGTTATGGTTCGATGGCCCATTCTGACTCCTCCGCCTGCTGCTGGTCCATAATTTGAGTACCATTTCGAGCACAGGCCTCAAGTTCAAAAGCCCAAGCCAAGACTTCCATGATTCCCAGGCACTGCCACTTCACCTGGGGTCTTCAATGCAAATGGCTTCGTGGCACATAATACCTTCTTCAACAGCTCCAAGAACCCCTATACAAGACCACGCATTTCCTCAGATCGGTTCTGGAGCTATCAGCAGCGCAACTACTATTCCTGTGTCCTATACAATCAAGGGCGCATATTTCCACATATGCGCCTCGACTCTGAAACTATAGCTGGTCTACCCTGCCTCGAAGAAGCATTGGACTGTTTCCGAGACGCTGGTTTGTTGTAGTTCGTCACTGACAAGGAGCACTGGAACGAAGAATTGCTGCTTCAATTCTATGCCACTCTTCATATTCGAGGCTACAACAGGGATCCGAAGACTTGGGTCCTTGAGTGGATGACAGGCAATGTCCATCATGAAGCTAAAGCTCTTGATATCATTGAGCTCACAGGCCTGACCACTCCTGGTGAATACTATGAACCAGGTTGTCAACAACATCAAAATGCCTTGGAAAGCATCTTTCAGAAGCCAGAACCCAACATGAGTCAAATGCTGAGCATGATGAAGCCTCTGCCTCATGACGCTGAATACCCATCCGAGTTCTTTGTTGAAGACCTAGAGTACTTGCCTCACACCATTTACCACATCATTAGGAAGACTCTATGGCCTATCAAAGGACACTCATCTACAGCGAAGCTTGAAGGAGCAATGAATACTTTGGTTTTCTATATCTTCAATGGCATCAGCTTCAATGCTCAAGACTTCTTCATCAGGCAGTTGGCTGCGTCTGGCTCTGACATCTTTGGGTTGAAATTCTATGCTCCATGGGTCATGCGTCTGATAAAGCGTCACTCCGCCTTCAACTATCAACCGTCTGCGCGCAATCATCTTATATTCTTGCTCGAGGTTGATCTGTTAGTTGAAGCCATTTACCCAGAGCCTGCTAAGGATCCCATTTATCTTCACAGTGTTGATCACCAAAGCTCACCCAGCCCATTGAAGGGATTCCAGCCATTTATCGTGTTTATCCCCTGGCTGGAAACACACGTGTCCCTCGTGCTCAAACCGATGTCACTGGTAGCACCATTGCGCAAAGGCCTCAAAGACGATCTCGTGTCCTCAATGACCGAGAGCTTCTCATCGTGCTACATCAGAAATAGGACAAACATCACGACTGGCTTAAGCGTCAGATGCAAAGCCTCTTGGTGGATGTCAACCGCATTCGCAATCTTGCCACCAAGAATGCCTTTGTCACTCATGAAACCTGTCGGAGGTCGTGGAAGAGTTTGACCCTACTGAGTGCTGAAGTTGATCTGCACGACGATGGCTTCACCGAACGCTTCAAGTTTGACTCAACTCCTCCCAGAAATGCTCACTTGCGTCGGACTCCCTCACTTGAAGACTCTGAATACTCGTCCTCAGCTGCAACCATAAATGCCAGAGTCATCGATGACCAAGATGATGCAACTTCACCTCCTCCACCTTTAGCGCGAATCAACACTGCACCAAGTTCGTCTGCACCGCCAACCAACACCGACGACCCTACTGCTTCACCAACTCCTTAAGGGAACGAGTAGGTGCTCTATGTCTTCAAACCTTTTTGGTCCTTACTGACAAAAGGGGGAGAAGCATATGAGTTGATAGTCTTCAAGCGGGTCTATATGGGTGGTTGATTTACTTTTTGCTACTTTTGCCAAGTGCTTACAACTCTCGTTTTCGATACATTTGGTTCTTTGAGTTGTAACACTTAAACTCGATGGTCGTCTGCTACTTATTTGCTATTCTGTGATGCGATGATAAATGCCACATGTGCGACGATAAATTCTGCACTTAGATCATTTTGCAAACGTCCATTTCTCATTATGCATGTCATTATCTTCGTTACATCATATCTTGCATAATGACTTGTCATCATAGGTTGAAGAGGATCTCCACAAGTACAACCTGCCATGTGCATTTGCATTCCAAAAGCAAACTACTTATATGCGCATCTTCAGGGGGAGCCCTTGCAACTTATGAAGACAATACCCTGTTCTTTACAAATTCACATATTTTATTCCCCGTTGAAAACTTCAACCAGTTTGTCATCAATCACCAAAAAGGGGGAGATTGTAAGTGCATCTAGTGCCACCCCTAGTTGGTTTTGGAGTATTGACGACAAACCTAGTTGAGGGACTAATGTGTTTGTGAGAATTGCAGGATAACACATGTAGAAGTCCCTCATTGATTCGGTTTTCCTACCAGAGATGACCCTAAAAATGTATGAAGACATTGAAGTCAAAGGTGGTATGTGAAGACATTCACATTGAAGTCTATGACAAGAGAAGACATCGCATGAAGACTATGGAGCGCGAAGACTTAGTTGTTTCGTCGTTCTTTTTCTTCTTTGTTGAGTCATAGGAACCACCGTACTATTAAGTGGGGTCCAAGAGAACTAGTCAGAATGACTGAAGTGATGCTTAACCAAAATCCTATGTCTTCGAGCGAAGACTATGAGAGCAAATCTTGTCCAGAGTTGGATAAGTCAGCTTTGCTTGTAGCCCAAGTAAAGTTGCCGTGTGTGTTTGAAATCTGACCTTTGGAACACGTGTCAGTTCCTTAGTGACCGAGGGTCATTTCGGACAAATCAGGTTGGGTTGCCTAGTGGCTATAAATATCCCACCCCCTACAACCATAAATGGTTGGCTACTCAGAGTTAGTGTACGGCTTTTGTCATTTGAGAGCAACCCACCTCGAAGCCTTTGAGAGAGAATTCCTTGCGAGGATAAAGCCCTAACCACCTAGAGCCAAAGAGTGTTAGGCATCACTGAAGTCTTCCTGTCTGTGTGATCTGAAGACTTATTACACTTGAGGACTGTGAATCCTCCAGCCGGTTAGGCGTCGCGTTCTGAGCATCCAAGAGTCATTATGGATCGTCGGTGAACGAAGCCTGTGAAGGTTTGGAAGTCTACCTTGAAGACTTACCAGAGTGATTGGGCAAGGACTGGGTGTCCTTAGCTCAAGGGGAATAAGGTGAAGACATGGTCTTCTGAGTTGAATCTTAGCCTCCCTAACTAGACGTACAGTTGTCACAGCAACTGAAACTGGTCCAACAAATCATTGTCTTCAACGAGTCACTGGTTTCATCCTTCCCATTCCTTTACTTACTGTTGACCCTGGTGAAGTCATTGCATGATTGCACTATCTTTTGTCTTCATTGAGTGACTGCTTGTTCTGATTGGCTTCACTATATCTTCCTACCTGATCTTTACTGCCTAGCTGCTATTAGTCATTGTGCTTTCACTTCATTGAATACTTGACTATGATTTGCCTAGTGTAGTCTACCTTCCGCTGCATGGTAATAGGTTTATTTCTATCGTTTGTCTTCGAAACTTCCATGTTTTGAAGACTTTCATAAAAATCGCCTATTCACCCCCCTCTAGTCGATCACTAACACTTTCAGAATTGGATCTACAACTTAAGTCCATGCATGGCTGAGTGTCTTGGACGCTCTGATTGATCCAAGGGAAGGCATCAAGTGAGGAGGCACTCGCTCTCAAGAAGAGGGGCATTGACCTGATCAGTAGTACCCACTCCTCTGAATGTGTTCCCTGGGGGATCATAATGTGTTTTTGTTCATGATAGGAATGAAAACAATGAGGTGGTGAGACATGAAGCGAGGCTTGTAGCACATGGGTTCACGCAGAGACCCTTCATCGTTTAAGATGAAACATGTTCTCCTGTTATGAGTGGATTAATGTTCCGATATTTCATATCACTGGCAGTGAATGATGAATTTGTATATCCAACTGATGGATGTTGTGACTGAATAAATGTATGAGTCACTTGATTCAGATATCTCTATGATAATTCCGAAGGAATGGAAATTCTGAATTTAATCACAGCATGTGTTGTGTAAAGCTTCAGAAGTCATTATGACTTGAAGTAGTCGGCAATGATGTGGTAGAACCGACTGAGCGAGTTCCTTTATTAGGTTACTCAAACATTGATGATTGTTCATGTATGTTCATTAAGAAATCCAAAGAGGGATTTTGTACAATTTCTGTATAAGTTCATGATCTGAGTATCATTGGAGCTACATGAGAGATACATGATACAATCATATCATCTTAAGATGAACTGTAAGATGCAAGATTTGATTGAGACCAAACATTGCTTGAGTTTGGAACTTGAGCGTATTCCTTCGGGAATACTTGTTCATCAGTCCACATTTATCCAAAAGAATGTTGAAAGTTCAACATGGATAAGTCATATCCATTAAATAACTATGGTTTTGAGATCTTTGGATTACTAGAGATAAGGACCCATTAAGGCCTAACGAAAGTGATGAAGAGATATTCGGACGTGAGTTTCCATATCACGGTGCAATGAGAGCACTGGTGTATCTAGCAAACTGCAACAGGCCTGGTATGTCATTAGCAGTGACTTTATTGGCTAGATACAATGCATCACTGACTAAAAGGCATTGGGCTGGTTGATACGTCTCCATCGTATCTATAATTTTTGATTGTTCCATGCCAATATTATTCAACTTTCATATACTTTTTGGCAACTTTTTATATTATTTTTGGGACTAACATATTGATCCAGTGCCCAATGCCAGTTCCTGTCTGTTGCATGTTTTTGGTTTCGCAGAATATCCATATCAAACGGAGTCCAAACGGGATAAAAACGGACGGAGCTTATTTTTGGAAAATATGAAAAATTCGGAAGGAAAATCAACGCGAACCAGTGCCCAAGGTGGTCACGAGACAGGGGGCGCCCCCCCTAGGGCGCGCCCCTACCCTCGTGAGCCCACCGTAAGGCGGTTGACGCTCTTCTTTTGCCGCAAGAAAGCTAATATTCGGAAAAAAATCACGGCGAAGGTTTCAGACCAATCAGAGTTACGGATCTCCATATATATACGAAACGGTGAAACAGAGCCAGAAGAGAACGCAGAAACAGATAGAGACAGAGAGACAGATCCAATCTCGGAGGGGCTCTCTCCCCTCCCGTGCCATGGAGGCCATGGACCAGAGGGGAAACCCTTCTCCCATCTAGGGAGGAGGTCAAGGAAGAAGAAGAAGGAGGGGGTCTCTCTCCCCCTCGCTTCCGGTGGCACCGGAGTGCCACCGGGGGCCATCATCATCACCGCGATCTACACCAACACCTCCGCCATCTTCACCAACATCTCCATCACCCTCCCCCCTTTATATACAGCGGTCCACTCTCCCGCAACCCGCTGTACCCTCTACTTGAACATGGTGCTTTATGCTTCATATTATTATCCAATGATGTGTTGCCATCCTATGATGTCTGAGTAGATTTTCGTTGTCCTATCGGTGGTTGATGAATTGCTATGATTGATTTAATTTGCTTGTGGTTATGTTGCTGTCCTTTGGTGACCATCATATGATTGTGCACGTGGATCACACCCTAGGGTTAATTGTATGTTGATAAGACTATGTATTGGAGGGCAAGAGTGACAGAAGCTTCAACCTAGCATAGAAATTGATGCATACGGGATTGAAGGGGGACCAATATATATTAATGCTATGGTTGGGTTTTACCTTAATGAACATTAGTAGTTGCGGATGCTTGCTAATAGTTCCAATCATAAGTGCATAGAATTCCAAGTCAGGGATGACATGCTAGCAGTGGCCTCTCCCACATAATACTTGCTATCGGTCTAGTAAAGTAGTCAATTGCTTAGGGGAAATTTCGCAACTCCTACCACCACTTTTCCACACTCGCTATATTTACTTTAGTTGCTTATTTACCTTAACAGCCCCTAGTTTTATTTTCATGCTCTTTTATTATCTTGCAAACCTATCCAACAACACCTACAAAGTAGTTCTAGTTTCATACTTGTTCTAGGTAAAGCGAACGTCAAGCGTGTGTAGAGTTGTATCGGTGGTTGATAGAACTTGAGGGAATATTTTTTCTACCTTTAGCTCCTCGTTGGGTTCGACACTCTTACTTATCGAAAACTGTTGTGATCCCTTATACTTGTGGGTTATCAAGACCTTTTTGTGGCACCGTTGCCGGGGAGCAATAGCGTGGGGTGAATATTCTCGTGTGTTCTTGTTTGCTTTATCACTAAGTAATTTTTATTTGCTGTTCTTAGTTGTTTTCTATCTTTAGTTATGGGTAGGAAACGCAAAATACCAAAAAAATTAGTTGTACCTACTGAACCAATGGTTGAAGAACCAATCGAAATCTATCACATTGTTGAAGCTTATTACTTGGATCGTCTTCGATCCCTTTGCGCTCGTGCCGAAACCCCAACTAGCTTAGTTGAGGGCAAATCTTTAGATGAGCATGCTTGTTATGTGCGACATCGTATATCTGAAAAAGGGAAACTATTATGGGGTCAAATTCAACGTTTGCAATGCTATGCTTGGAATTTATGTGAAATATATGATTTTACTTGTTGTTCTGAAAACCCTAAGAAACACCTTCCCTACCAATGTGAGTTTATTGATAATGGAATCTTATCTTCATATGCTAAGGGTGTTTATAATTACTATGATGTTCAACAAATTGAAGAATTTGTTGCTTTTAAGGGTGCTTTTGAAATTGCTTCTTTGATTGAAAAGTATGATGCTACTCTTCATAAATCTGAAAATTTTGCCATATTTAAATATTGCTATGATAATTATGCTTCTAATGCCTATGTTGAACCATATATTGAGTACTACTCCGCTGTCCAAGAAGACACTAATATTTTGCAGGAGTCTATGGAAGAAGAAATTGATGAAACTGTGAGCTCATTGGATGAAAAATATGATGAGGAGAGCGAAGAACAAAAGGAGGAAGAGTGGATTAGCTACCCGTGCCCACCTTCTAATGAGAGTAACTCTTCAACTCATACATTGTTTAATTTCCCTTCGTGCTTACCGAAGGATGATTGCTATGATGATTGTTACGATCCCTTTGATTCTCTCTTGAAATATGCTTATGGAGATGAACTTGCTATAGTTCCTTATGTTAAACATGAAATTGTTGCTATTGCACCCACACATGATAGTCCTATTATCTTTTTGAATTCTCCCGACTACACTATATCGGAGAAGTTTGCACTTATTAAGGATTATTTTAATGGGTTGCCTTTTACTACTACACATGATGATTTTGATGAATATAATATGCATGTGCTTGCTTCTCCTACTTGCAATTATTATGAGAGAGGAACTATATCTCCACCTCTCTATGTTTCCAATACGATAAAATTGCAAGAAACTGTTTATACTATGCATTGGCCTTTACTTTGTGTGCATGAATTGTTCTTTTATGACATGCCGATGCATAGGAAGAGAGTTAGACTTCGTTGTTACATGATATATTTTACTTTGTGCTCACTACTAAATTACAAATCATTGTTAATTAAAATTGGCTTTGATATACCTTGGGATCCGGGTGGATTCACTACTCGAGCACTATATGCCTAGCTTAATGGCTTTAAAGAAAGCGCTGCCAGGGAGACAACCCGGAAGTTTTAGAGAGTCATTTATTTCTGTTGAGTGCTTTCATATAGTTTAAAAACAACAAAAATAAAGAGGGGAACCCAAAAAAATTTCAAAAAGAAAAGTGAAAGTGATAGAGACAAGCACTGTTGAAGTGGGAGCTAGCCTTGAACTTTGTTCATGCTCACGGAAACTTTGTGAATCTTGATTACAGAAATTTTCAAAAAAAATAATTATCCCCTTGTATAATTCCATTGTATTATAAAAATAATGTACCAAGGTTTGCCTTTAGGATGGTTACAATGCTTGTTGGTTTGTACGGTGCAGGACAGAAACTTTGGCTGTAGTGCGCGATTTTACATTTTTAGCTGGAACGTCGAATGGTTCTGATTCTTTTTGCACTGTCTTCCTATACAGATTTTTTATTTTTTCTAATTTTGGTAGAATTGTTCAAGTATCATAAGTATGGTGAATGTTCAGATTGCTACAGACTGTTCTGTTTTAGACAGATTCTGTTTTTGATGCATAGTTTGCTTGTTTTGATGAAACTATCAATTTATATCAGTGGATTAAGCCATGAAAAAGTTATATTACAGTAGACACAATGCAAAAAAAATATGAATTGGTTTGCAACAGTACTTAGAGTAGTGATTTGCTTTATTATACTAACGGATCTTACCGAGTTTTCTGTTGAAGTTTTGTGTGGATGAAGTGTTCGATGATTGAGAAGGTCTCGATGTGAGAAGAAGGAAGAGAGGCAAGAGCTCAAGCTTGGGGATGCCCGAGGCACCCCAAGTAAATATTCAAGGAGACTCAAGCGTTTAAGCTTGGGTAGGCATCCCCTCTTTCTTCAACAAATATCGGTATGTCTTCGGATTCGTTTCGTTCATGCGATATGTGCAAGTCTTGGAGCGTCTTTTGCATTTAGGTTTTTATTTTTCTTTTTATGCACCATGTTGGTATGAGATAGTCCTTGGATTTATAGAATGCTCTTTGCACTTCACTTATATCTTTTGAGTATGACTTTATAGAATGCTTCATGTGCTTCACTTATATCATTTGAAGTTTGGATTGCCTGTTTCTCTTTACATAGACAACCGCCATTTGTAGAATGCTCTTTTGCTTCACTTATATTTGTTAGAGCACGGGCATATCTTTTGTAGAAAGAATTAAACTCTCGTGCTTCACTTATATCTATTTAGAGAGATGACAGGAATTGGTCATTCACATGGTTAGTCATAAAATCCTACATAAACTTGTAGATCGCTGAATATGATATGTTTGATTCCTTGCAATAGTTTTGCGATATAAAGATGGTGATATTAGAGTCATGCTAGTCGAGTAATTGTCAAATTGAGAAATACTTGTGTTGAGGTTTGCAAGTCCCGTAGCATGCACGTATGGTGAACCGTTATGTAACGAAGTCGGAGCATGAGGTGTTTATTGATTGTCTTCCTTATGAGTGGCGGTCGGGGACGAGCGATGGTCTTTTCCTACCAATCTATCCCCCTAGGAGCATGCGCGTAGTTTGTTTCGATGACTAATAGATTTTTGCAATAAGTATGTGAGTTCTTTATGACTAATGTTGAGTCCATGGATTATACGCACTCTCACCCTTCCACCATTGCTAGCCTCTCTAGTACCGCGCAACTTTCGCCGGTACCATAAACCCACCATATACCTTCCTCAAAACAGCCACCATACCTACCTATCATGGCATTTCCATAGCCATTCCGAGATATATTGCCATGCAACTTCCATCATCATCATATACATGACTTGAGCATCATTGTCATATTGCTTTGCATGATCGTAAGATAGCTAGCATGATGTTTTCATGGCTTGTCCGTTTTTTATGTCATTGCTATGCTAGATCATTGCACATCCCGGTACATCGCCGGATGCATTCATATAGAGTCATATCTTTGTTCTAGTATTGAGTTGTAATATTGAGTTGTAAGTAAATAGAAGTGTGATGATCATCATTCAATAGAGCATTGTCCCCAAAAAAGGAAAGGCAAATAAAAAAGGAAGGCCAAATAAATAAATAAATAAATAAAACGGACAATGCTACTATCCTTTTTCCACACTTGTGCTTCAAAGTAGCACCATGTTCTTCATATAGAGAGTCTTTTGAGTTATCACTTTCATATACTAGTGAGAATTTCCATTATAGAACTTGGCTTGTATATTTCGATGATGAGCTTCCTCAAATGCCCGAGGTCTTCATGAGCAAGCAAGTTGGATGCACACCCACTTAGTTTCAGTTAGAGCTTTCATACACTTATAACGCTAGTACATCCGTTGCATGGCAATCCCTACTCACTCACATTGATATCTATTGATGGGCATCTCCATAGCCCGTTGATACGCCTAGTTGATGTGAGACTATCTTTTCCTTTTTGTCTTCTCCACAACCACCATTCTATTCCACCTATAGTGCTATGTCCATGGCTCATGCTCATGTATTGCGTGAAAGTTGAAAAGGTTTGAGAACGTAAAAAGTATGAAACAATTGCTTGGCTTGTCATCGGGGTTGTGCAGATGGAGCATAGCCAGACTATATGATTTTGTAGGGATGAGTTTTCTTTGGCTATGTTATTTCAATAAGACATAATTTCTTGGTTGGTATGCTTGAAGTATTATTATTTTTATGTCAAAGGATAGATTATTGCTTTGAATCACTCGTGTCTTAATATTCATGCCATGATTAGACATATGATCAAGATTATGCTAGGTAGCATTCCACATCAAAAATTATTTTTTTATCATTTACCTACTCGAGGACGAGCAGGAATTAAGCCTGGGGATGCTGATACGTCTCCGTCGTATCTATAATTTTTGAGTTCCATGCCAATATTATTCAACTTTCATATACTTTTTGGCAACTTTTTATATTATTTTTGGGACTAACATATTGATCCAGTGCCCAGTGCCAGTTCATATCTGTTGCATGTTTTTGATTTCGCAGAATATCCATATCAAACAGAGTCCAAACGGGGTAAAATGGACGGAGCTTATTTTTGGAAAATATGGAAAATTCGGAAGGAAAATCAACGCGAACCAGTGCCCGAGGTGGTCATGAGACAGGGGGCGCGCACCCCCCCTAGGGCGCGCCCCTACCCTCGTGAGCCCACCGTAAGGCGGTTGACGCTCTTCTTTTGCCGCAAGAAACCTAATATTCGAAAAAAATCACGGCGAAGGTTTCAGGCCAATCGGAGTTACCGATCTTCATATATATACGAAACGGTGAAACAGAGCCAGAAGAGAACGCAGAAACAGATAGAGACAGAGAGACAGATCCAATCTCGGAGGGGCTCTCGCCCCTCCCATGCCATGGAGGCCATGGACCAGAGGGGAAACCCTTCTCCCATCTAGGGAGGAGGTCAAGGAAGAAGAAGGAGGAGGGGGGCTCTCTCCCCCTTGCTTCCGGTGGCACCGGAGTGCCACCGGGAGCCATCATCATCACCGCGATCTACACCAACACCTCCGCCATCTTCACCAACATCTCCATCACCTTCCCCCCTTTATATACAGCGGTCCACTCTCCCGCAACCCGCTGTACCCTCTACTTGAACATGGTGCTTTATGCTTCATATTATTATCCAATGATGTGTTGCCATCCTATGATGTCTGAGTAGATTTTCGTTGTCCTATCGGTGGTTGATGAATTGCTATGATTGATTTAATTTGCTTGTGCTTATGTTGTTGTCCTTTGGTGCCCATCATATGATTGCGCGCGTGGATCACACCCTAGGGTTAGTTGTATGTTGATAGGACTATGTATTGGAGGGCAAGAGTGACAGAAGCTTCAACCTAGCATAGAAATTGATGCATACGGGATTGAAGGGGGACCAATATACCTTAATGTTATGGTTGGATTTTACCTTAATGAACATTAGTAGTTGCGGATGCTTGCTAATAGTTCCAATCATAAGTGCATAGAATTCCAAGTCAGGTATGACATGCTAGCAGTGGCCTCTCCCACATAATACTTGCTATCGGTCTAGTAAAGTAGTCAATTGCTTAGGGGCAATTTCGCAACTCCTACCACCACTTTTCCACACTCGCTATATTTACTTTAATTGCTTCTTTACCTTAACAACCCCTAGTTTTATTTTCATGCTCTTTTATTATCTTGCAAACTTATCCAACAACACCTACAAAGTACTTCTAATTTCATACTTGTTCTAGGTAAAGCGAACGTCAAGCGTGCGTAGAGTTGTATCGGTGGTCGATAGAACTTGAGAGAATATTTGTTCTACCTTTAGCTCCTCGTTGGGTTCGACACTCTTACTTATCAAAAACTGTTGCAATCCCCTATACTTGTGGGTTATCACTGGTGTGAAGAATATTTTTAGATATCTTCTAGACACCATAGATCTTGGTTTGTTCTATAAGAAAAATCAAGATATGACCATGGTTGGATATTGTGATGCAGGGTATATATTTCATCCCCATAATCCTAGATCACAGACTAATTTTTGTCTCCTCGAATGAAGGTGTGACCTTCTCTTGGAAGTCGAGAAGACAAACTTTAGTGGCTGCATCCACTAGTCATTCTGAAATCATTGATTTGTATGAAGCATCAGATAGATGTATGTGACTTTTCAGAATGATTAACTTTGTTGAAAGTTCAAGAAGGGTTGATTGGTAGGAATCACCCACCATTATCTATGAAGATAATGTTGTTTGTATTACTAGATGCAGACAGGTTATAAAGAGCAATATCACAAAGCATATTACTCTGAAAGTATTTTCTTCCCCATAAGTTAAAAGGAGGTGGGAAGATAAATATTTTGCAATCAAAGTCAAGTGATAATCTCGATTATCACGTTAATGGAACTGGGTTTTTGAAGGAGACTTTAAACAAGATGCTGCATTATAACAAGGAGAAGAAGTGATTAGGGGGAGTGTTAGGATTAATTAATGGGTGTTAATGAAGGGATAATCCTTGCTTATCCTAACCGTGGGCAGTGGCGAGCTGCCGCGTCGGTTCACTGCCGGCCAGGCATCTCCTCCGAACAGACGTCTTTCTACAAGCGTCTCTTCCTTTTGTATAAAGAGCAGTTTTCAATCAATGAAGATAACAACGATTCATTCTTGCACTTGTTTCTTAATACTTTGATCTGCAACTCCGTCCCCAATAGGGGTTGTGTGATGGTGTGCGTGCATGTGTGCTTCAACATTTTACTCGGTGTTTGTCAAATAAAAACTCTAAGAGAGCTTGTGACAACATTGATCTTGTTTAACTATTGCCGTGATGGCTTCATTAATTTAAAGTCGGTCGATTCTTACATCTTCCTTCTAAAACAACATCGACCTTGAGCAAGAACTTGCCAACAAAAGCTCGTTCTCGGGTCATCGACAAGAGTAGTTGGGTTGATCAAAAAGTGGCCAGGTACCTCGAGTGTATGGGTTCCCAGTAGGGATCAAGTTAAAGGGACTAGTTTGTAATAATGACATATGTGGAATTAGAGTGGAATTTCATGAATTCTAAAGCATCTAAAGAAAAATTGGAATGGAACCATGATTCTAGTTTTCAATTCCATGTCCATATCCTTCACAAAAACACGGGTAGAACTGACTTTGATAAAATTTGGTTCATTGAATGAAGATCTGAATGGCTGAAAAAAGCAATTGATTGCTAATTTAAAAACAGATAAGTACTAATTAGATTGGACACTCTTAATAAAAACGTGAGTAGAGCGACAACGACGACACTTACAAACATGCACCATTTACAACAAAGCATGTGTATTTTTTTTACCAAATTATGTGATCTTGAACTGGCCAAAGTCGCCGCAGGCATTTCATTAGCGACCCATGCCTCATCGGTCAATACAAAAGAATTTCACATCAATAATAC
The DNA here is from genome assembly GCF_003073215.2 of Triticum urartu. NCBI lineage: Eukaryota > Viridiplantae > Streptophyta > Magnoliopsida > Poales > Poaceae > Triticum > Triticum urartu. The sequence goes on along the minus strand of NC_053027.1, from coordinate 536,970,723 downwards.
ACTGTGGAGACAAATCTAAGAGCATCTCCAGTCGTGCCCCCAACAGCCCCTCCTCCTCCCCCCTCTCCTCGCGCCGCTGTATAAAGCAGTGCCTTCCTCGCCGGTGGACACACTCGCCCATAGCCCCTCTCTCTCCCCGTGCACAGCCGCCGCCGCCGAGCTTTCTTTCCCTCCCCGTTCACAGCCGCCGCATACGATGGGCGAAAGGTTCCCCGGCGATGGGGCGGCTGCCAATGGCTTCGGCCGCTGCTCTCTACACGAGTGGGAAGTCCATCTCCTGCACGAAGCCAACTACCCGGCGCCTCCCGACATGCGCGCGCCGGGGTGGCGAGGCTCAGCGCCGGGGGTGTCCCCGTCCCCCCGTTGCCCGACGTCACGCGCCCCGACTACTTCTGTGTCGAGATCGAGCATGCGCGGGCGTCTCTGACGGAGGAGCAGCGGGCCATCCCGGAGTACGCCACCGGCAACCATGAGTCATGGGTGGCTAGCCTCCACCAACAACGCGTCGGTGGTGCGGGGGAGCAAAAACAGCGACGGCCGCCGCCTGTGGTGGGGCGCCCCCGGCCGCACGCTCCACGCCGTCCTCGAGCACCTCGAGGGCGGCAACAAGCCGCCGCTGACGTACCCGGCCGCCCCGGTCCCCCGCCGGAGTGGCGGCCAATGGATGCCGAGGAGGACCGGCTCCTCTTCCTCCTCCCACTCCCCCGGGTGGCCGGCGCTCTTCAGCGTCAAGGCCGAGCCCGCGGAAACGCCGCTCGGACGGCGCACTCGCAGCGCCGGCATCGTCATCAATGAGGGCGGGCGTGCCTCCTCCTCTGCTCCTCCCCGCCTCGTCAAGCCGAAGACGGAGCCGGGGCTCACCACCGTGAAGACGGAGCCGGGGCTCGACGACGAGGTGGCCATGAAGTGGGCGCGGAAAGATTCGGAGCGGCTAGAGATGGAGCGCCAGCGCCGCGCCCTCGCAGAGATCACCGCGCGCCGCCGTGGGCGCGACGAAGGGGGTGTCATCATGCTTGAAGACAGCGACGACGAGCGCCTCCACCTGCCAAACCTGTCCGCCAGGGTGACCCCGGGTAGGGGTCCAACAGCGTGAAGAAGGAGAAGGACGACGGCGACTACGCCGCGTTAAGCGAGTTCTTTGTAGTCGTGGCGCTTTGTTTTTTAGTAAATTTTATGTTTTCTATGTAAAAAAAATGTAGAATGCCGAAGTTTGTGTCATGTTTGCCAAATTTTTGTAATGTTTTGCCGAATTTTAGCCGAATTTGTTTTCAAAAATATTTTAAAAAAGGGCGCCCCTGGGGAGGGCGTCTGGAACCCTAAACCAATAAAGCTGGTGACAATAAGGAGGGGGGGGGGGGGCTAGAGTTCCTCCGAAATGTTTGGTCGGGTAGTTGTATCTTAGGGTTTAAAAAATGGATACGTATATATAGATGCTCTAAACCTATCTGCAAAATTTCATTAAATAGTACAATGATTCATATGCCACACAAAAAAGATTGATTTGTGGCTGCAAACCCTTTGATCCATGTATTTGTCTTTTTTGTTTACACTACATATGAAAACAAAATCATACTACTACAAATGAAAATCTGTACACATACCATTTTTTCTGGTCCTTTTTTATTGCAAGAACAGACGGAAAAAGAATCTAAAGATGCTTTGAGTGCCCCACAAAAAAGAGGATCATTCATTAAAGTAGAAGAGGGCCCTAGAGAGAGCTCAGGGAGGCCAGAATTGAGCATGGCCGAAGTTGCTTAAAAGAGTCAAGGAGGGCCAACTTGGGTTGTGCGATGGGGTTGGCGATCCATCCATCCAGACAGCCAGGAAAAGAAACAGCACGCCCGACCATTGTCTCATCATCTTCCCTGTCACCTTTTGGATTGACATGAACCTGACGGACGCGCGGCGCGCGCATGGCGCCCCTCCACTGACAACAACCGGCCGGAGCGCGCGGGCCTGCACTTGTTTTCCTCTCTGGAAGCTCTATGTCATCTCTCGCGCGCGCGTGGTTAGACGTTGGCGCGGCGCCAGGCGATAGATTATTAATGTTTGCGCCATCATGGGGCACCCTCCTCCCAACCTCCCTCCCATGGCGGCCGTCGGTGTCGCGCGTGCAATTGTCTAATCGGCGACGGTAGCAGATAGCCGCTGTTCTTTACTCTATGGACTTCAACTTTGTCCGGACTCCGGAGTGAATTAACCCATCGCCGTCCGGCGTCCGCCATCTCATCTCTCGGCGCCATTCGACGCGTGAATGCAGATGCTGCAGCAAGATAAGAGGTGAAGACGAGTGAGTCACCGGTGTAAATTAAGTAGGTTAAACATGTGGTCTCGCCATTAAGAAACCACACCCCTTTGGTCGCCGTCCGAGGGCCGGGCCGACGGCCGGTTAAAGAAACGCCTGAACAAGCATCGCCGTCCGCTGCCGTCATCTCGGCGAGACCGGGTTGCTGTTGCTGATCGGATCGGGAGAGCGACCAACTAAAAGAGTGATATGGGCGCGGGGTTTGGTGGTCTGCCATTTGCCGATCGGTCCAGAGGCGGCGAGGGCAGGTGCCGCGGGTCAGCCCAGCTCAGCTCGCCTCCGCTTTCGCCAAAAGGTCGCCGGAGAGCCGCAACCTTTTCTGGATGGATGGACAGATAGATCCACCATGGATCGCAATACGCTGGCACGCGTCGCGCCGCGCGCGCCTATATATACCTGCTGCTGCCGCGGTACTGTAGTAGGAGCAGTTGCTAGTAGCTAGCCGGTCTCTCTCACTGGCCATGCAGCATTCGTTCCTCTCTTTGCTCGCTCCAGGCTTCCACCGTTCTCCGGCTGCTCGTCGGAGTATGTAGCAGAGGAGGAAGAAGAAGAGGTGGAAGAGGAGGAGGAGGGGGCGAGCGAACGGTGCTGGAGAAGCAGGGCACGTGCTCGATCCATGGACCCAAAGCGGTTGCAGCACGTGCGCTCCTTCTCCAGCATGGCTTCTCGCCCCGTCGACGACCGGAGTTCGCCGCCCTCGGGCGGTGTACCGGTGATCAAATTGCTCGGCGGAACCATGGATGGATTTGATGCATCGGTAAGGCCGGCGGTGCTCGATCTGAACTTCTGTTTCTTGTGATTATAATCAGGCACGAGTAATGCAGCCGGCCGGCCGGTAGCTCAGTTAGTCAGCGACGATGAAGAAGAATGATGGCCTAGCTAGGTAGCTTCACTGAATCGTGCTTGACTCACAAGAGAGCCTGTCGTCGCTGGGAATTCCTCTCCAAATTTCTGGAAGTTTGATGGGCAAGGCCCATTTGTTCCAACAATTCTTACCTACCAAGAAATTAAGGTGCGCAACTTGTTCTACACTCACTTTTATATACCGTTTTTGCAATACAGACCCCGGTTAAGTTGTACTCCATATAGCATAGCTAGCGCACAATGATTTTTGTGAAAGCCAAGCTTCACAAACTTTGAACAAGTTTATAGAAAGAACCACACACACACACACACACACACACACACACACACAAAACAAAATATATACCATATTTCCCTAAAAATATATATACCATATGAAAAATATTTCATTTTGGTATTCTAGATGCCGATAATTTTTCTATGAATTTGGTCCAAGTTTACAATGTTTGACCTTAAAAAATGCAATACACATTATATTTTGGGACAAAAGGAGTACCTACCACAAGATATACTCATTTACTGCATCAAACAAACACGCAAAACATCCATGGACATGTCCCGATGTGTCCGCGAATAGTGTGAGCGGAGCCGGTCATCCAATCCAGTGCATCAAATAAAAGAGGACACATCATTTTCATCAATAGTAGGATTTTGTTACATAGCAAAAGTGACCGACTTTATTACACTCTTCGTCGGTTGTGGGCACATCCATGTCCCATGTTTTGCTCTTCGTCAGCCATGAGCACGTCCATGTTCCACATCCTACACTTCCTCGTCGGAGTCCGTCTCCTAGCAGTGAACGTCACCAGTAGAGGTGAGGTCAACAACAGACGTGGATAGTCCGATCTCATGGTTGCTGTAGCTCGGTGGACACTATGTGGAGCTTGCGATGTTGGCAGCATTGATGTCCGGCACTATCCCTGCCGCCTCCGCTTTTGCCTCCGCCGTGATCTGCTCGAAAAGGAGCTCATGTGTCGCCTCGTTAACATGGAGCTGCCACCGCTCATGGCGGATGGTGCGAGCGCTGCACACAAACTCGTAGAGTGTTTGCTGCTCATCGACAAAGTTTAGATCCTCCGCGACCATGGCTGCGACGGCCTGCTCGCCGAAGAATGACGCTCCACGAGCTAGTGCTGCTTGAGGAGTTGCACATTATACCGATGCTCCTCCTGCAATATCCGGAATGCGGAGACCGGTAGCGTTGTCTGCTCCTTTTTCTTCGCCATGACAACGTCAAAGTGCATATGTGTCATGATTAAGTGTGACTAGAGCGAGTGTGGGCTCATCGACGGATGCCTCCTCCATCATCCGGTCATGGTCCTCCGAGCTCTTCTTCGGTGAGCTCGCAGGCAGGCCCGTCTTTATGCGTTCCACACGTCAGCAATTTCCCGAACTAGCGAACTCACGCCATTTACATCCCCATTAAATTAATGGTCAAGAGGTGTTCTCAAATATTGGTTGGATTGAAGGATGAATTCCATCAAGATAAATATATGCATTAGGTTTTGGTAATGAATGACAATTGTTATGGCATTGAACGGAACTAAATATACGAATATGATTTATTTAGACTGAAGTTTTTTAATTACCTTGTAGTTATAACTTGTCCTTTTCTAATATGGTTTTAATCAGTATTTTTTATTATATTTTTTGGGTGAAACATTTTTATTATATTTAACAAATGTGTAATAATATTACTAGGAATTAAGATACAGCGTATTTATTATAAATTTGAACATGTGACAAATAAAATTTAACTAAATTCCATGCATATGTAATATGGAGTGCGATGTAGTAGTTTCTTTTTCTAAATATTGTATGTTCTTCTTTTTTGGTTTAAACTAAATTCTTCTAGACCCAAGAAAATGAAAAGAAAACATAAATGTAAGTCTTCACAGATTAATCCATGCCACTTATATCAATTGCAAAGTTATATTAATTTTTTTATTTTTATTGTAATTTCCTTAAATATCATGATAAAGAGCTATAAAGTTGAGTGATGTATCTAGAATGCATGATTGTCTATTTTGTGTACAATTGAACAAGATGGATAACTACCTACAAATTAAATAGAGAATTCTAGAATATCAAAAATATTTACGAGTGGTTTATCTAAAATGGATGTGTTGGTGTTATGAAAACAACCCACGACTATGAGGTATCTTACATGAACATAAACAACATAAGAATGTTGGAGCGAGACCTAGTCCTATGGCAGGAAGGCCTCGGGTGAGGCTAGGTCGGAGGCTTCGAGTCACAATGTGACTACCCAGAGCCCTCGCTCGAACCATATCCGGGGTCGGATGGAGACATAACACAACTCTCCAGACTTGACGCTAGAGTGACCTAGAAGGCTAGAACTACCAAAGAGGTCCTAGAGTCCACCCCTCCCGCAAGGAGGCTTTGTGGATTTCACCGCAGATAAACTATGATGCGGCTTCCTAGGTGATGGGAATGGGAGATTCAAGCGTGAGCCCATTCGGTCGCGCATCCCTCTCAAGCACCCCTCAAAAGAGGTAAATGAAGGAGCATGCCTCGTGGAGGCAGAAACTTATGGACTTCTCGCCATTCTAGGCGTGGTTGAGCACATGGCCTCTAACATTGTTGAGCCACTAGTAGAAAACGAGCCATTAGTACCGGTTTGTAAGGGCCTTTAGTGCCGGTTATGGAACCGGCACTAACGTTTCGGTACTAAAGCCCCCCCCCCCTTTAGTACCGGTTCAGCACGAACCGGTGCTAAAAGGGAACCACGTGGCACGAGCCAGCTCCGGGGGCCGGGAGCCCTTTAGTACCTACCAACCGGTACTAAATGGTTGTGGGTTTTTGTTTTATTTAGTATTTTTCAATTAAATTTGTGTTATCAATTTAATTTAGGATTGTTTTACGTTATAATGAGTTGTAGTCGTCATCATCATCATCATCATCGCATATTAATAAATAAATAAACTCTAGCTAGCTAAAAATCATCGTAGTCGTCTAATTACCACTATTTAATCATCATAGTCATTACCGCGCTAGCTATCTAATCATCATCAACGCTGGCTAGCTTAAAGAGGAAACATTCACTTTGTAACAGAAGCAAAGATATCATCAAGTTCAACATAATCGTCACCAAGATCGAAGTTCAGGACACGGACATGAGACAAGTACTAATTAAGAGCATGAACTAGTAGCTACTGATCCTGCTGCTCCCTCTCAGGTAGAATAGCATAGAACATGTATAGCTCTCCTGATTCATCATACTGTAGCATGCAGATGAATCTGTCTCCTAATCTTGGGTTGCGCTTCTCCTTACTGCCCCCTAGTACTTCTCTGCGATCGTTAACAATTTTGCTCCAATATTTCACTATTAAGCATTCTTCGCTTTCAGAAATCCTGAATGCACTCATGTGCAATGTAGGAAATCTTGGTCGTAAGCTAACCATTGACATGCGACCTTTTGTCTCGATCCACTGAGGCACAACTGTCATCGGAAGTCCCTGTTGAACAACATCGTATAGTAATTAATATACTAAGCAATGAAAGTTTAGCTTCAAAAATAATGTATGCAAAAGATGCACTAATTAAGGACAAATATTTAAAATCTTACCATCTTTTGATTATAGATGTGACCGTAGTTCAATACGATCACCATTGGTCGCACGTTTTGAGTACTAACATTTCTAAGTTTAGGAAAAAAATTTGTCTTGACAGTATTAAGATCCTCAAGCCATGAAACATAATGACTTATCTCCTCGCAGTTTAGTTGAGCCCCGGGGCAGTAGTAGGTCCTGTCTACCAAGCGCCGGACATGTTTGCTTGAACCGAAATAAGCTGACAATACAAATTAGTTGTCAACTATTTTTGAATAAACTGTATGAAAGACATAAACATATGCATGCATGGTTGAGAAAAACTCACCAAATGGTAGAACTGGAGGCGTTTGCACATCGACCCAGATGTCTATATTACCTTCAATATCATCTTTCGGACGAATATCAAAGGTGATAAGCATATCAGGCTCAAATGCATAGGCCTTGCATAGTGCTTGCCAAGTTTTGCATTCAAAATGGGTGTATGTGTCTCCATTATATAATTTGACGTTGAAAGTATACCCATGCTCCGTCTTCAAGTAAACTCTCTTTACCTCCACATCATCTATAGCACTAAAACCTATCTTATCCAAGACAAAAATTCTTGCATGGCAGGGGTTGCGCTAGTAGAATATGACTTACTGTATCAACTTCGAATGTCTCATCCAGCTTGATGCTGAAGCGCCTACCATCAACAAGGAAATTTTGGTCGCACAGGCCGCGCTGGTCTTCACAGTGTTCGCACAAAATAAAATCTTTTTCGTCGTCAGATGACATTTCCTATGTTCATATAGGTGAAACATTAAACACCTATATCTAGCCAAATATATATTCATCTAACATTTGACATTAATATATCTAACTATATATTCAATTGACATTACTATATATTTAACTTTTCTATCTAATTCATCTAACATTCGACATTAATCTAACATTTATATAAACTCAAAATATATAAAAAATTAAATAAACAGAAAAACTCATTAACAAATAATATTTTAATTAGATCATCAAATCTCATATACCTAAATTTTCTTACTAAAATAAACTAGTTATATTAATTATTCAACTAGTTCTAATCTCATATACCTAAATTTTCTTACTAAAAATAAACTAGTTATATTAATTATTCCACTAGTTCTAATCTCATATACCTAAATTTTCTTACTAAAAATAAACTAGTTATATTAATTATTCAACTAGTTCTAATCTCTAGTTCGACAATTTTTCTATCTAGCTAGCTAATTCATCTAACATTCGACATTAATCTAACATTCGATCATCTAATTAACTTTTCTAAAAAACAGAAAATAAGTAAAAAAAATGTGTGTGTGTGTGTATGTGTGTGTATGCATGTGTGTGTATATAGTGTGTGCGGCCCCGTACGCCGCCGCCCCGTACGTACGAGCGGGGGCGCCGGTGTGTGTGTGTGTATGTGTGTGTGTGTATGTGTGTGTATGTGTGTGCGGGAGCGAGAGAGAGACGTACGGCCGCGGCGATGGCGACGGACGGCGGCGGCGTTCGGGGCGGCAGCGCGAGACGACGATGACGACGGGCGGCGGCGGGGACAGCGACGATGACGAGGACGACGGGCGGCGACGACGGGATCGTGCGGCGCGCGCGGTGGAGGTTGGAGACGAAGTGGGGATGAAACTGAAATTTTCGTAAGAGCTATATATATATATATATATGATGGGCCTTTAGTATCGGTTGGTGGCTCCAACCGGTACTAAAGGCCTATTTTCGCCAGGCCAAGCGGCGGGAAACGAAGGCTTTTAGTACCGGTTGGAGCCACCAACCGGTACTAAAGGGGGCCTTTAGTACCGGTTGGAGCCACCAACCGGTACTAAAGGCCTTGCGCTGCCACCCCAAAGTTTAGTCCCACCTCGCCCGGCGAAGGGCAGCCGCACTGGTTTATAAACCCAACCGCGGCTACCTCTTCGAACTCCTCTATATAGCAGGCTTCTGGGCCTAATTAATTAGCGCGCGCTGCCCTGTGAGTCTGCTGGCCCTCCTGGGCCTGCATTTGCATACCCTAGGTCTGGTAGACCCACAGGGCAGTGCGCCAACAAATTTGTTATATAGTTTTTTCTTTTCTGCATTACTTATTTTCTTTTATTTATTTTTGAGTAGTTTTTATATAGTTTTTTCTTTTCTGCATTATTTATTTTCTTCTATTTATTTTTGAGTAATTTTTTTTGTATAGTTTTTTATTTTCTGCATTATTTATTTTTGTATAGTCCGAAACCCTGATACTCGGAAAGAGTTTGTCCAATTTGTACACGAAGTGCGTCCAGTTTTTGCCGTGACCCTCTCTACTCTTTCGCGCATGCTATGCGGGTGATATGATGATACCATGCCAAGTTTCAACATTTTCAGGATTCATTTTGTAGTGATTTTCAATTTCACAGTCATTTAGCTCTCTAAACAATTAGGTAAATGACCGAAAAACAACAAATGATGTCAGAACATGTTGGAAATTGATGACGTCGCTTTAAATGCTGCATACTGAACACAAAAGAAGTCCGGAGTTTAAATAAGTTATTAAAAATAAAAAAGAGGTGCAATGTTGGTTAATTGTTTCAAGCCATTCGGAATAGTGTAGACTGCACTGCACATAGCTCAGTGCAATATATGTTATTCCAAAAGGCTTGAAGCTAATCAACATGTAGGTGAGCATTGCAACTCTTCGTCATTGTCTGTGCACTCACGGCTTGTGAACCGCTCATACTGCCTCTCTCTTGGCGAGGTGGGACTAAAAACAGCTTGTCATAACCTCATTAGTACCGGTTCGTGATAAGAACCGGCACTAAATGGTGATGGTGGGGCCATAGCCTGACCGCAGGCTGATGCAGCCTCTTTAGTACCGATTCGTGGCATGAACCGGTACTAAAGGTTCGCCACGAACCGGTACTATTGATCGCCGCCACAAACCGGCACTAATGTACACATTAGTGCCGGCTCTAATTCAAACCGGCACTAATGTGCTTCACGTTTGACCCTTTTTCTACTAGTGAGCCGACATGCTCTGTAGACAAGCATGGCGGTGATGCAATAACCCACATAGGCTGGAGCCTATCCCACAGCTTGGGACGGATGACCCTCGTGAGGTCTCCTTGGGTGAAGTATATATCCTTACACTGGTGTTTTACATGTGGGCGACACTTTGCACATAAACGATGTGCATCACCAATTCTTGGTCGTGAGATATCTTAATGAGATCGAGCTCGCCTTGGCGGAGCTCAACATTCGCCTAGTCATCTTGTGGTAGTGGGCATTCCCCAAAGGACATTGAGGATCTCCTCGGCACAACATCCCTTGTGCTTGGCGTTGCTCAAACGACGCCAGAGCCTTGGAGGATAGCCTATCTGCTTGCTCGACGAAGCCATTGCACTGTGGTAGGCAACGAGGCCAAGAGCACTTCCGTCCCAATGGAGTCGTAGAATTCCCCAAACGACGTTGCATCAAATTGGCTACCATTATCCATGGTTGTCTCATGATTGGAGGGCTCCTAAGAGGAACTAGAAGAAATTGTGCAAAACCTATTAGGTTATGGCGGTGAGCGGTTTGTCCTTGACCCAGTTGGTAAAGTAATCAATGGCCACCACCATATACTAGCTTCCTTTCCCCTTTGGTTGGTGAGAATGGTCCGAGTAGGTCCAGTCCCCATCGGGCAAATGGCCAAGTGATGAGGATATTCTTGAGCATGGATACATGGGTGTTTGCAGATTTCACCATCTTCTAGCATGACTCGCAATAACGAAAGACTGAAATGATATCTTGCACCATCATGGGCCAGTAAAACCCTTGCCTAAGTGATTTAGTGGCAGTGGATCTTGGCGCAAGGTGGTTCCCACACAAGCCAGCATGAATTTCTTCGAGGAGGCCGACTCCATCCTCCTTCGCGGTGCGCGGTGCACTCGAGGGGAGCGGAGTCTCCTTTGTTGTAGACCACATCATTGCATATTATTATTCTTTCTTAAATATGATGGCAAAGAGCTATAAATTGACCAGCGTTTCTAGGCGTGTATGTCTATGTTGTGTGCAAGTAAACAAAACGGAAAATTATCTACATACTAAACATAATTTATAGAATATGAAAAGATAATATCTTCGATGGGGTTCAACAAATAACTATCATCCCACACTACTTTGCACACAATCTTGAATTAGCATCATTCAGCTCAAGTCGGCATCAAATGCGTCTAGTTTCTTCATTGACTTGATGTGCGCAGGTACATGTAAATGCTTATTCTGTATTTGGTAACAGAAATTTATGTATCATATTTTTTCTTAGTTTGGGCTGCGGTATGAATAAAATTGTCAAATTCGACCTAAAAAATGCGACTTTTTTTTTGCATGGTAAAAAAAATGTGACACGCATACCTCACCTACACATTTATTATCTTCAATAAATTAAATATTGGAAACTGCGAATGAAAGACCCTAGCTGAGACTTGAGCGCCTTTGTTGCACTGAGTAGAGCATGCCATGTGTTGGTGATTGTGTCTTTTGGAGCCAAATGTCGACAAAGCAGACCTAGGTTTTCACACTGAAGCGATGTTGTTGCATCATTAGCTTGTTGAAGGCATTGTTCGGATATGCTTGTTAGAAGGGATAGAGAGGGATTTGGTGGAATATGATGGATGTATTATTAAGCCTCGAGGGCGAGTATATATTGAGTACAAGACTTGGAGAGCAAGACGCATCTCCTGGAGATAAGGTAGGAGACGGATTACAAATCCTAGACTACCAAATACATGTATCTCAAATATATCTCTAACATCCCCCCGCAGTCGTAGCGGTAGCGTTGCGAACAACAGGAGCGTCGCAGACGGTCAGACTAGAGAGAGTAGCAGCCGACGGGCTGACATCCCCCCGCAGTCGTAGCGGGAGCATCGTGGGCGGTGTCGCGTCGCGGGCGCGTTGACTGTAGAGGAAGCCGACGAGTTGCTCAAGCGGATGATAGCCCTTTGTGCCGTTGTCGAGGTAGCCGAGAGCGTGGGTGGTGTAGCCATGTCGAGGTAGCCATGCGAAGAATGCCGTGGTCGATGTCGAGTCGAGGTAGCCGGTGTCGAGGAAGTCGTCGTGGAGCCACGGGCGCAAGGAGGCGCCGAGTTAGTCATAGGGCGGAGCGGTGTTGGAGTAGTGGTGCGCCGGGGAGAAGACGTTGTTGACGACGCGTCGCGGCGGGTTTGCCAAGCCCGGGGACACATCGTGGACGAAGGCACGCAGCGGTGTTGCCAGCACCGCACATGCGTAGACGGACGAAGACGAAGTTGACGAAACGCCGACCAGGCTTGCCAAGCCCGGGGACACGTCGTGGATGAAGGCACGCGGCGGTGTTGCCAGCACCGGGCATGCGTAGACTGGGACCTGCACGAGCTATACGCCATGTCGAAGAAGTCGGAGAGGCCAGTAGAGAAGGACTCGACGATGGTTGCGGCGCCAATCGGCGTGAGGCCAATGTCGCCCGCGGTTGTCAGAGTAGATGAAGCGGTCCGGGTAGATGACGGCAACGCTGGCGATGGGCTGGTGCTGGACGAAGACGAAGGGGGTGGACGGGCGGCTGCGGCGGCGGCGGGGGTAGCGGCGGCTAGGTTAGAAGCGCGACGGCGATGCTCGAAGTAGGCGAAGAACCCCGACAGCGTGACGAAGACCGGCGCGGATGGTGGCGTTTCCGCACCAAGGAAGACGGCGCGGCGCATACCACGGGAGGGCGACGCGCGGTGACAGCGGAGTGGACCGCGGGCCGCGGCGCTACGGCCCGAAGGGGCGACGCAGCGGCGGTGGGCAGGTCAGGGCGACAGCGGAAAACCTCGGGGCGATCGCAGGTACCGCGGGCCGTGGCGCTACAGCCTGAAGGGGCAATGCAACGACGAAATGTGGGTCTGTGCAACCGCAGGGACGGCCTCGGGACGGCGTCATGGATCGCGTGCCACGCTCGCTATGGCCCGACGGGGCGACGCAGCGGCGGCGCGAGGGTCGGTGCAGCCACAGGGACGGCCTGGGGCGGACGGCCCCTGGGCGGCGGTGGACCGCGGGCCGCGACACTACGGCTTGAAGGGGCGACACAGTGGTGACGCGGGTCGGTGCAGCCGGGAGAAGAACCACGAGGCGACGGTGCTGCGGCCTGAAGGGGTGACGCAGCGGCAACCCATTGCTCGATCGGTAGAGGGGCGCGCTGAACTCGGGACAGTCTTCACGGGGCCTGCGGAGGCGCGCGCAACCGACGGGCCAGGTCGATCGCACGGCGTAGATGAGGCGGATCGCGGCGGCGGGTGGCTGATCAATCCAATCACGCGCGAGGTCGGGGACGCCGCTCGGTGGAGACGGTGGTGGCGGCGGAGTCCGAGATGAAGCCGGCGACGGCGGGCGGCCGGGCGGCTATGATTGGCCATCGCATGGAGTGAGGCCGCCGGGTCAGGGTGATGCAGGAGTCCTGGTCGGAGCAGGACAGTGACGGCGGCGTAGATCGACGGGCAGGCCGGTGCGCGAACGGCGGCGGTGAAGGGCCACCGCATGACGCGAGGCCGCCGGGTCGGGGCGACCGGCGGGCCGATGCGCGGACAACGCACGAGGCCGCCTGATCGGGGCGACAGACGGGCAGACGCGCGGACGACGTGCGAGGCCGTCGGGTCGCTGAAGAAGTCGGCCGATCGCGCCGGTGTTGGAGTAGAGGCGCACGGAGTCGACGGCGACGGTGGGCGACGCAAACCGGATCACATAGACCGGAAAACCAAAAGGTAGACGCCGATCAAAGCGACCGGCGAGAGAGAAAACCCGGATTAAAGGATCGGGAAAAAAAGACTCTCTAGGGCAGCCGGCCAACACGGCCGGCGAACGAACCCTAGGTACGGACGGTGCGGCCCCCGGCGGCGGTCATGTAGGCCGATCGCCTCGGGAGCGGCGCACAGGTGCGGAAGCGGCGGCAGCTAGGGTTTAGGATCGACTTGCGATAAATATCATGTTAAAAGGGAGAGAGAAGGATTTGGTGAAATATGATGGATGTATTATTGAGCCTCGAGGGCGAGTATATATTAAATACAAAACTTGAAGGGCAAGACGCCTCTCCTGGAGATATATAAGGTAGGAGGCGGATTACAAATCCTAGACTATCAAATACATGTATCCTAAATATATCTCTAACAATGCTCAAATTCATTCTTTAAGGTGAAAAAACTAGAATCTGGCTTTTGATGATTTGATTCGGTGACGGTGGTGCTTGCGCGTCGCTTCTTTCTAAAGGCGTTGTTATTCAAGCTAAGCAGAGGCCGGGTGTGTGCTCTTTGTGTTTATATCCTCTGGATACTTCATATTGAGACAATAAAATCCACCTTTCGTTAAAAAAAAGCGCCGATGAACAAGCTTTCGTATAAATCAATTTTGCCATCTCGGAAGAAATACATATGTGATCCAAAGTTTTGGGTCCATGAGTCATGGGTTGTGCGGTTCTAGAAGGTATACTCTTCTTTTTTGGTTGATGTATAGGCATGCATCACTGTTACAGGCCTAATCATTGTATCTTTTATCCAATAATGTGACACACATGTGATCTTATATGTAACCACGATGTTGGATGACGAATTAATTTTTAAATGTCTAGGGTCGGAGGAGTGATGAATTTATATTCTCAATCTCTATGAAGACCTTTATTTTGAAAAATCAGCAAATATAACAACTATACATTCCAAAAATAAAAGAATGGCTTGTACATGTTAGGATGCAAAATTTAACAGCTATATATCATGGCAAATATGATGATCCAAAACAGCAACAATGGTAGCACTATTCACGGTTATATGTCGTGGGATTTTGACATAACAGGCATACGGAAACAGAGGAGAATGCCCCTCACGTCGCCCCCTCGCCCATCACATCGCCCCCACAGGCGACTCAGGGGGAAACCCTAGCTGTTGGTCCTCGGCCTCCTCCGCTTCTCCCCCTCCTCGCCGCCGTCCGCAGCGCCGCCAGGCGAAGCCCGGCCGGCAGGGCAGCAACGGGGCTTCTTCCCATCCTTCCCGTCTCGGCTGGCACGGGACAACGGGATCGAGAGGAGTGCCGGGCGAGCATGGGGTCCGGCGGCGCGGCGGGCGGGTCTCCCGGCAGCGTCGTGCGCGGCGCGGCGGCAGTGGTCTATTTATGGCGAGGTGGTGGCTGCGTTGGACATGACTGGTGGTCACGGGTGCCGCCGGATCCAGGTCGGATCCATCTGGATCCTGTCTTTGGACACCGTCGGCCGCCGCGGGGTGGTGGTGCTCGTCGCTGGCCACGTCAGATCGCTGGATTCGGCGTCTGGAGATCTATGATGGGTTCTTCTCGACCCTCCTTCCTGGTGGGTTGAGCCCCATGGCTCTTTCATCTCTGCAGGTTTTGGTTCAAGGCGCGTTGTCGGATCCGGAGCAGATAGAGGTTTGGTGGTATAGGATTGTACCGAAGGAAACTTTGGTTGGCTTGTTCAGCCCGGCATCAGCGACGTCACTCGACGCCGTTACCCTATGTAGAGGCGAAGCCGAGGTCTATCCTATCCACCCCCGAACCCCTGCCAGACGAAAGTCCAAAGTTCAGTCTGGATTAGGCGACGGCGGCGTCCTGCGCGTCGTATCCTCTATGGGGGCGCCGTCTTGGGAGGACCTCATGTTCGGGGCAGAGATGTTGTGGGTGGTGGGCTCCGCGTAGCTCCAGCAATGGTGATGGTGTGGAGGTTGCCAGCTGGTGCGGCGGTGTATCTACCGTGGTGATGACGATGAGTATTGGCGGCATGGTGCAGCTGGATATCGTCAACGGATGCGACTGGATGGCCGAACACAGGGAGGTGGCGCTGTCTGGCGCCTTGGTGGCGTCGACGGCAGGCTTGCAAGCTAGTCCCTGCTCTGGAGATGGATCAGTGGAAGACGGCGGTGACGGCCTCGGTGAGTGTGCCGGACCGATGTGACCCAGTCCCGGTAGGTGCCCGGGATGGAGCATCTGGCATTAAATGTTAGGTTTTGGTGCGATGTCTGTTTGATATTAGGCTCGAACATTCGGCACCCTCATCAAGGGGATAGGAGTATCGACAGGTGGTTCCAAGATGATGGCTTTAGGCTTACTGATGTATTACTTTATAAAGTCTTTGTGAATAATTAATAAAATGGATGCATGCATCGCCCAGATGCAGAGGCCGGGGTACATCCTTCTTTTTAAAAAAAATGACGTGGAATTTTGCTTTCCTACGCAATTCACAAATACAACTAATTTTTCATGGCAGTTTGCTTATCAAGTCTATTTCCCTTGAGACTATCTTCACACACCTCCATTACTTCAGGAGGCATTCGCCCCAAATAAACCACCCACCTTGCGGTGTCCCTCCCTCCCCCCGCTGCCGAATGCTCGGTGCGGCGGTTAAGCTCCTTAGATGAAAAAGTGGTCTTTCAGCATTGGTCGTTGTGTGTCAACAAATTCGATCATGGTTGTCACTGCGAAGTTATAATCAAGGTGCACGGGGTCTTACCATCTTGGGTTGCCGCCCTCCTGGCCCTGCCGACGAAGGGCTGATTCTGGTTCAAAAGATTTCAGGCAGCAAACCGAGATATTTCTTTCTTATTTGATTTCATACAATTTACAATGTGGCAAACGTGGTAAGCAATCTTCAAATCATCCTAAATAATTTCCTAAAATTTACAATGGCGCTATATGATAAACTCGTCAGTTCAGCTGGAGCTCTTGCCACAGTTGAACTACCGAAGCGAGAAGAAATGAACGATGAGCTGCAGCAACAGAATCAAACAACATCAGCAATTCAGCATAGTGGTCAAAAATGAACGAGTGCTCTACATATATACTTTCAGCACAACACGATCTACAGACACTTTGTTTTACCAGGTTAAAATAATGTGTTTATCACTGCACAGACTGATGCGCTGCATCAACGAACAGTAACATATTTCACATGTGCTCTTAATAAAACCAATCAACTCCTGAAGCACAAAGTTCAGAAGATTTCAGGCTGCAACCCCAGCTATATATTTCTTTCCAACTTCATCAATTTCCTAAAATTTACAGTGGCGGCTATACGGTAAACCCTTCAATTAATCCAGCTAGCTCCTGCCACAGTTGAAGGACCGGAGCGAGAAGAACGAACGGTGAGCTGCAGCAACAAAATCAGACAGTGTCGGAAATTCAGGAACAAGGTATGATCTGGAACAGACATAAAAATCATGGTAATTAATCAGGATCTTATTATCATCAGCACCACAAGTGTGTAGCAATTACCTTTTGGTGATTTCTCTGGTGGAACTATCTCACTCAGCTCAGACTTTGCAGGAGAAGCAGCAGCCACGAGGCTCTGCAGAGAGCAGGCTGCAGAAACAGTCAGAACTCGTTAGCCGTCAGAGAGAAAATCACATTCAAATTAGTAATTAAAATTCTAATCATCGGTATAAATGAGATTTGAATCTGCCATGGCAAAACTGCAGAAACTTTCTCCATCTCATCGGTACAAAATGAGCTATGCATCTGTCTGTCAGTGTAAATGAATGACGAGAGGAACGTGTGACAAAAATATTCCATTTCATTACCCTGTGGCGAGGCGGCATATTGATCCGTGTCGTCGGAGGTAGCGTCCGAGGAGGATCCCAGCACCCTGGGCCTGATCGAGTCGGCGGCGGTCCGCCACCGCTCGCTCGCGCCGCCGTCGTCGTCCATCGTCGGAGAGCTGCAGTCGACGATGACCGTGGTAGCGCCCTCCCTGCTGCCTCTGTTCTTCTTGCCGAAGCTCAGGAACCTCTTCTTGAACCCCATCGCCGTCCCTCTCGGGGACGTCGTCGGCGCCGCGCCGTAGGCCCTTCTCCCCGCGCTGCCCGGCGTCGACACCGCCGGGACGCTCCTCCCTCCGGTGTTGCTCTGGTCCTCTCGCCTCTTCCGCAGCAGCGCGGCGTCCTCCCCGAGCAGCCTCTCGATGGACTGGGCCCGGGAGCTGCAGGAGGGCGGGCTGCTGGGAGCGGAGACCCGGCCTGACATGGAGGACACCGAGTCGGAGCTTCCCCTCGCCGGCGCTTCTTCGGCATTCGCCGCCCTCGGCGCCTCGTCTGTGCCATTCCTGACCTGGATATGTGGTTCTTCAGATCCTGGTCCAGCCAATGCGTCAGAGAACCTCGTGGCTTCCTCCTCCTCGACGACGGCCTTCTTCTTGATGAAGATGTAGCTCGGCTCGGTCTCCGAGTCGCTCGTGATCTCTCCGTTCCCGAGCTTCCCCTCCGGCGACCGCACCACGATCTCCTCGGCATCGCGTCTCTCCAGGTCGCCGGTGATCTCTCCATTCTTCGCTTCAGGTTCGCCACAATCTACTGCTGGAGCTGCACCGTCCACTACCTCGCCACCATCTGACGCCGGCAAGGCGGCTCGCGCGTTCTCGGTGCCAGTGCCATTGCCACTCGCCAAGAACGGTCTTGGGGAAGAAGCCTTCTGTGCTTCACCATCGTCGGGAGCAGCACCCTGCTCGCTCATCGGCGCTGCCTCCCTGACAACCTCCATGCCGCCGGAGCTGGATGGCCGGGGGAAGCTGCGCGGCGGCTTCGGCTTCGGCTTCGGGCCAGCCTTCCTGAGTGAGCCGTGCTCCTTCACCGAGGCGCCCTTGCTCCCCGACAAGGCCTTGCGCTTCGGCGCGGCGCCGGTCACTGGCCGGGCTCGCTGGCCATGCTTCCTGCCGGCGCCGTCGTCGGTGCCTGCCGTTGGCTCGGGTGGTTCCTGCGAGACCGCACGCCGTATCCCGACGTCAGGGCGGCTGCTTTTGACCAGGTTGGCCGACGAGAAGCTCCTCCTGGTACGCGGGTGCTTCTTGCCGGAGACCATGCCCGGAGCAGCCACGTCGGAGCTCCTTCTCCTCTCGCCGCCGTCCTCGGCTTCCTGCTGCACCGTGGAGCCCAAAGTTAATTCTGTACAATACGGTCGGTGCAAAATGGTGATGCAACTTTGGGTACAAGTGCAAACACGTCTTTATTATGCATTTTTTACGAAAATAAAGGCTCCATTTGTAAGCAAAGTAGTTTTGGAGTTTTATAAATACCGTGATATTTTTATAAATGAAAGTTCTAAAAACTTTGATGTGTTTGACATCGACGAATACAATGGTTTTATAAATTATGATATCTTCAATATTGTAGTATGCTCCTGCTGTTGCGTCCGGTCAGTTACCGTCGTTGACGGTGAAGGTTGGGCCCTCCCGCGTGCCGACGGTGCTGCTGCCCTAGTCCTGGCTCCTCTTCTTCGCTATGTAGGCCCCACTTCGCAGTGCCGTGGTGAGATAGCGTGGGAGGCTTCAAAACCGTGTTGGCACAGGGTGGTGGGCGGTATGGTGGCGTGCTCAGGAGTGCCGGGTGATCACTAGGATTAGGAGAAATCCCTATCGGCATGTCCGACACCGACGCAGTGGCGTCCGAGGGTGCCACTGGACCTTCCTGGAAGGCGTCGGGTGCTATCTTTCCTTTCTCCTTGACGCGTACCGGAGGAAACCCTTGGCAGCAGGGTTGTCATCGTCGTGTCCCTTCTTGGAGGTGTTGATTGGTATCGGCGCTTCGAAGTCTAGGAGCTTGGTGGGAGATCTCCGGTGGACGCAACGGTCGCGAGGCTTCTTCATTTTTGTTGATCCGCCGTTGTCGGCATTTGTTCCTTTTGTATTATCTCTTTCATTTTTTTTGGCGTGATTGTGCTGCTTCTACCCCAGCACCTATCGTCAGCTGCATCGGGTGTTTGCTATATCAATATAGCGGGGCGCAAGCCTATTTCGAGATTCAATATTGTTGTATTTTCGTAGTATTTTAAAAATAGGCCTTCATTCTCACCTTTTTTTCTTCCTAAACCAAACTGAAAAATCTGTGTTTTTAGAAATTTGGAGTATTCATTAGCCAGACATTAGAATCATGAGGTTTTAATTTACCATGGTTTAAAAAATATTATGCTATCAAACTAGGCCTAATTCTTACTAGTTACTGGTAAGGAGAAAACAGACCAACTATTTATGAGAGCGATTATTATGCAGTAGCCTAGTCAGAGCAAGATCGTGCACTCTGTTGGATCCTGTGTGGATGGAGGTTTCATCCACCTTGAACCATCTTCTTCGTCTAGTCCCAAAGAACCGCCCTCAGATGCCGGCAATGCTGCCATCCGCGACTGGTAGCGCTCCCACGTCACCTTGCCACCCTGTCCTCCCAAGTAGTCTCCTCTTCGCCAGTCCACCCAACCCCTCCTCGACCATCACTTTAACCCGACCTTTCCCTGGCTTTGACAAACCCCTCCCTCGCCCCCACACCCACAACACTCAAGCTTCCACTTTGTTCCCGATGGTCCCCGCCTCCCGCTCGTTCAAGACTTGTAATCTTGATATATAGCAAATGTGGATATTTATCAGACGCTTTGTAATCTTTTGGTTTCAGCCAAAGCACTCTCCATCGCGGGATCTTCACAACCTTCTTCTTCCTCCAGCAGTTGCATCGCCATCCGAAATACTCCAAACCTGCACTGAACCGAGAGTGGGGGGTTCGGACGGTCCGCCGAATCCACTGCCATTTGGACTAGATCTCTCTACAGCCCATGTCTCCCACTCATCTCTTTCTCCTCTTGGTTTGTCTGGCCCGTTGGAGGGCTCCGCCTGGCCGACATTTGAGAAGGTCTATTTGGTGATTGCTGTTGGAGATGTTGTAAAACACGCCCGAGCGACCGAGTATTAGCACAGGGGAGTAGAAAAATTCGACATTTACTTTTACAAATGTTTTTTTCACAACAGAATAATATTATACGTATGTGAATTGAGAGAGAGTATATGAATACCTATTGCGTAGGATAATCGTTTTGAAAGTCAACACGTGTGAGATGACACGATCGAGGTGGAGCCTGGTCTGATGGTGACCCGACAGTATCTGCGACAGGCTAAGGGTTGACCGGCCGACGCGACAGCATGTCCAAAGTTCTACATGGCAAGCACGAAGGCCGCAAACTTTCGGCAGCCGACACGAAGCCAGGGCGGGACTCCTCCTTTTGGCGACTGTTCTTCTACATGCCCCTCCACTCCTACTGTGTGCATGTCGCATGCGGACGATCGAGATGAACGCATTCAATTCACCGTGGACACAGAAGGCCGCCAAACATGGTGATCGTATCGTGGTCAGGCCGAAAGCGTGACCTCTTTACTGACGACGGCACACGAAATCAGCGTCGACGCTGCACTGCAGAGGCATGACACTGCCGAGGTGCATGCAGTTAATTATTTTTGGTCGTGATTACACCCTTCTTTGCCTACTTGTATTACAAGATCTTTGTTGTGCCGACGTCGGTGCGTGCGTGTGTGTCGTCGTCTGGCCAACAGCGCACGTAGGGCGGGCGGGCAGGAGGAACCGGAGGGCGTCACGTCACGTCTGCCGCCGGTGCAGCCGTACGGCGGTGCAACATGGAGTTAAGCGCAACCAGACCGACGGATCAACCACCGCCTAATCAACGCCATGCATAAACCACAAGAGAACAAAATAGCTAGGCTGCATGCATGCATGAACTATCTAGCGTGCATCGCTTTCACCAGTTAATTCAGATAGAAATGCATGGGCCGGTCGAGCGCAAGCTCGATCGTGTGGAGCACGCAGGCGTTGGAGGAGGAGTGCGCAGAGCCGCAACGCCCAACCGTAAGTACGCGTCCAAAAACGACGTGTGTTTACTTTGAAGGGGTCGGCCAAGATAGGCGAAAACCACAGCAAGGCACGCACGCACGCACGCGCGTACGTGTCGTGACAGCGACCACACACGTCCACGGAAAAAGTCATCGGTCGAACGGTAACGGAATTACCTACCTCTCCGGCCGCGCCGTTGTCGTCGTCCGCGGTGGCCGGGCCACCGCCGCCGCGTCCGAGCTGCGCCCAGAGCGCCATGACCTCGGCCTCCTTGCGCTCCATGCGCGCGCGCCACACGGACCGCAGCCGCTCGTCCCGCCGCCGCGTGTACGCCTCGTACATCCTCCCCCGCACGCCTCCGACCGCCGCGTCCTCCTCCTCCTCCTCCTCGAAGAGGCCGTTGCCCACGACACCACCGGCGGCGCCAGCGTCGTCGTCGGGGGCGGCGGCGAGGACGAGGACGTGGGCGTCGTCGGCGTCGTCGACGAGGCTGCTGATCCTCCCGGAGGAGGCCAGGCGCTGCTTGTAGCCGGCGAACTGCCGCTCCAGCTCCGCGGCCATCGCCCACAGGTCCATGGCGCCGTCGCGCAGCGTCATGGCGACGAGGCGGAGGACGGGAGGAGGGGTCTGGACCCCTGGTGCACGCTTCGGGTTGTGGATTTGGTTTGACTCTCGTCTCGAGGATCGAAGGGGAATTAAGGGAAGGCGCGCGGGAAGGGAGACGGGCGGGCGGTGGCGGACGTCGTGGGCGCATGCACTCGGTCAGATCGGCCGGTGTCGGTCGCGCCCCGCGAGGGCGTGCGTGCGGGTTCGAGTTCGATCGACCGTTGCAAGCCAAGCGGGCTCGCGCGCGGGGTAGTATTTGTTGTTGTGGTGCGAGTCGATGGGGCTACGGGCTAGGTCCAAATGTTGGGTGACGTCTTTATTTTTTGCGGGCAATGTTGGGTGACGTCGACCAGAGCCACTTGTCTAGCCACATCGCGTATACGTACGTAAGCCATCCAACTATACGTATGTATCCGATCTAATTTGTTCGTCGCGAGCTCGCCGTCAACTCATCAGATGGATGGATGGATGGATGGATCATTTCCTGACGACTTCGACCGATTGTTTTTTTTTGTTGAAAAAACGCAGGAGAGCTGCGTATTTCATTGAGAAGAAACGGCTGACAGCCATTCGGTCCATCTATCGATCGATGTCTAAGGTCGTAGATATCTCCGGATAAGAACGCACCGAATCATGTGGTTATGCACAGTGGTATCGCTTTTTTTTTAAAAAAGACGCGTGGATAGGTAGTTCAGTCGAAGGAGTTTGCGTGTACGCATTCGGTACGAGGGGGTATAGATAAATTAACTAGCACTAATCGCGTACAGTTCTGCTAGTAGTAGTATTTGTCAGCGCTGAATTTTTCGCATGTCTCCTCATGGCACGGTGGCTCAGTGAGACCAGGTGGTACACCAATGTGATTGCCACATGGACATGGGAATAAAACAGACCTCCTATGTTAGCCTGGAGGCATGTTGTCGCAGGCAGACGACAAAGATCCCCGGCGGGCTCTTCTTCACCTCGCGCCGGCCAGTACGCGCGCTCTGTCTGTCTGGTGTTCCAACATAACGAAAATGGAACGTCGACGACGTACAGAAAATGAACAACTCGATCAGTCTGATGGAGCATTTTGCTTCTCGATCTTCTCTGGCACCTCTCTGCGATGCATGCACGCAGGCACGCATGCCGTGCAGTGGTGCAGGGGCGTACCCGATGCATGCATGCAAGCAGCCATGGCAGGCAGGGGCTGCCGTGTTAACCGCCGGGCAGTGCTTGTCCCCGCTCGACGCCGGCCAGTCTGCGTGACTACCTGAATGTACCACTGCCCGTAGCCCCTGCGACGTCGCCTTCAATTACCTGCCGCTGGAACGAGACAGAGTCACAGAGAGAACTGCCCGCCTGCGTGCTCTCTGCATGGACTGTACTGCGGCTGGGGACATGCAGCCAGGGCAGGGCCTGCCGTTAACGCGCGCCGCATTTACGCATCGCTGCGTTTCGTTGATGATAGATCGAGGCTGCCGTGCCGGCGGTCAGTGCGTGTCCCCGGCCGTTGGACGCCTGCCGGCCGGTCTGCGTGACTGCCTGCGCCTGCATGTACCACCCGGCCGTAGCCTGCAACGTCGCCTTTAAGCTGCTGCTGCTGCTGGCCGATCGATCTTTCTCCCGTCAGTCATCACGAGAATGCAGTGCAGTGGCTGCCGCATAACTGGTGCAGTTTGCACAAGAACTGCTTTAATGAAGGTCACTGCAGATATAGGAATTACCGGTACCACTTCGCGCCTAGCGTGCCTTCGTCTAGGATGGATCCATGGAGTACCATTCTAGGAGTAGCATGTATGCCACTGCCTGCATCGCACGACGAAGCGGCAGGGCTAGGCAGGCTCGACGGCAGTGGCCAAATTAATCAATTCGAGAATGAACATGGATCAATTCGAGAATGAACATGGATGTGGACCGGCCGGGCCGGACGGCGATGAGTTGTGAAGGTTGGACCAGAAACCAGTGCTCTGAATCGCTGCTCCGGAACACGTCGGACAAGCTACGAGGCAGCCGCCGCGGGCAGGGTAGCTAGGCATGCATGCATGACCCCCACTCCCACGAGCCTCCCCGGCCGGCCGGGCTCGCCGGTGATCAGCATAGCCAGGTCCATTTTCTCTTACCAGCGTCTACGTGCTGGTCGTCCGAGGACTTTGCACTTATCGGTCGACAAATCCTGACCGCCGGGTCCTCTTTCTATTCCCACACAGCACCTTTTGTCCAATACGATGGCCGATGTTTTTGGGGCGAGGCTACGTGTCCGCAGGCGGATAAAACAAAAACATCGGCCGCTTTTGGGGCCATCCGACTGACGCAAAAATAGCCATTGGATCTTCCCAACTTGTACGTAGAGAATTACAGAAGTTAATTGTTGCGATGTTCACTTTGAAACATCGGCTTCGTCGAAAACCCATCTGAAGCGTTTTTAGCGTGAATGGTTACTTTCTTAAGTGTTATTCCTACGTTTAATTTTTTTTGCAATATAGGTTATGTTACAGATACTTTTTTTTTCGTCTTTCACCCTTTTGCAACATAGATGATGTTGTAGAAGGATTTTGCAACAAGGATGATGTTGCATAATGTTTTCGATGGAAAAAACGATCAAGTTGTATACGTGTTAGCTACTTCTTCGGGCTTCGTATGTTTGCAACATAGCCTGTGTTACAAAGTTGTGTTTGCAACATGCCCAATGTTGCAATTTGTTGGCCCGTCTCGCGTAGCGCTATGCACCACATGATTAAAATCAAATTGGATGTCCACGGAGATGGCGGATACCCGCGAGTCATCAACCAGCTCATTGATAGTGTTTCCCATGTTTTTGTCCCCGCGTTTGCCGAATCATAGGCAACTAAAGTCGCTTTTACATTAATCGATTTGCTTCGGAGAGAAGAGGAGTGCCCCGAGGTTGAAACGGGGATGCCGCGACATCGATAGGGAGGTCTCAACGGGAATGGCAGGGTGGCGGTACGGTGGGCCGGCCGCATGCAAGGGGAGGAAGAAGATGACCCACCCATTGCATTTCAATCTAATGGTTGAGTGATCTCAAAAAAAAAATCTAATAGTTGAGAATATCAACCAAGAGCAAAAATACCAGGCCAATATGTACCCTTTTGTCTGTGTGTGTTATTCAAACTGATAGTCTCTAGGTCATAATCGTAAATAAGCTCAGGCTAAACCGTCAACCACGCTTTATGCGTCGCAAAACAGAAGTTTTTATCTACTCACTAAGCCTCAGTTTGTGGGCTGATACATAGAGTTGATTTGAGATTACTTCGCATGAGAAAAATTTGATGATTCCGTTTAGTATAGTAGATTAAATATCTTCAACTTCTAAATTCCATGGAAATAGGCTCAAACATGACTCGGGAGCTTTCAACCCTCCCGGGTGTGGGTTTTATGTGGTCCCCACATGTCATAGACCTAGCAGCATTTTCATTGCCTTAGTCCGCACCTTAATTGCTCATATCTTGCACGCGTTGTTATGTCACTACGTCATAGATCGGGCGAGGGATGAAAGGGTGGCACTGTTGTCAGCGTGTGTAGGGTGTTATCGATGATTCCTCATGCTATTGTGCTCATGTTTGAGGTTGCCTCTAGAATGTTGTCCAAATTAACTATGGTGACCTCTTGTTGCTGGTGGGTTCGGATGCCCGGTGTGCAGATATTATGCCACTGTTGTAGATCTAAGAACCGAGGCGACTGGATCTTTTTGGAAAAGGACACACCACGAAGACAAAATGTTAGTTCACTGAGTTATGATTCGGTACACCCCCACCCCAACCTAAAGAAAAGTTTACATATTTCGATGCAGATTAATGTTAGAGATTAGAAGTTACCCCTTCAATTAAAAAGATTAGATTATTCCGATCTCTTGATCCATTGAGAGTAAGGATTATTGTGACGCCCGGATATTTAATCTACAGTAATCCTCTGCTAATAATGCCATGTCAGCTCCGTTACTGTTGCTAATCCCGCGTTAGTTCAAAACAGTTCAAATTCAAATTTGAATTAAAATCAAACGATAAAAGTTTTCAAACATTAAAACTAAAATGTTCAAATTGTGCCAAATAATGCATAGGTAATTGTGATGAAGAAACCACACTAACAAAAAAATGTTTAACTGTTCAAGATAAATAAAACTCTAGGTAAAACAATTAATTAAATGCCTTTTATATTATATAAAATTCTAAACTATTTTGTTCTGGATAAAAACTTTTGTGACAGTGGGTTTAGTGACAATGCTAAATTAGGAGTTGAAATTATATTTTCACAAACTTTAAATAAATCGAAAAGTTAAAAGGAAACAAAAAAATAATAGAAAAGAATAATAACTAAAAAGAAAAAAAACAGAAAAAAAAACGAACCCCCTGAGCCAACCGACCCAACAGGCCGGCCAAGTCGGCCACCAGGCCAGCTAGCCCCCCCAGCTTATCCCCACCTTCCCCGTGACCTAACCTACCCACGTCCCCACTCGCAACCCCACGTCTTCCACGCGTGCCGCCACCCACCGGAGGAAGACCTTCCACGCGACCCCGCCGACACTGATGCCACGCGTCACCCCTCCGGACTTCGCCGGCGCCCCGGTGCAGGTCGCCGTCGCCGACCTGGTCCCCGTTGGCGCCGCCCCGCCGCCTCACGACCTCGCCTCCTCCCCGACGCGCCCCTGCGCTCGCCGCCCCAGACCCGACGCCCCCGACGCCGTGCGCCGCACCCCCGTTCCGCCTCCCCACCGGACTGCCTCCCCATCGCCGTCGTCCCCGTCGACCTCCTCGACACCCGCTGCCCCGTGCCCTACGCTACCGCCGTGAGCCCCGCCTCTCTCCTCTCTATCCCTCGTGCCTCGCCGCGCCCGTACGCATCCCCCGCCACCGCGCGCGCTCGCGCTGACCACGCCACCCGCTCCTGCCCGCGCCGCCGCTCGGCTCCCGTTCGCGCTGCATCGCCCGCTGCCGCCCCTGCCTCGCTTCTCGCTCCGCTCCGGCGCCGTACTCGCATCGACCGCCGCTGCCGCTATGCTGCTCTACTGCTACTGCTCGATGCGGTTGCCGATGCTGCTACTCCCTGCCTCTGCTTCTGCTGTCTTCGTTGCTGCCGCTCCGTGCGCTCCTCCCCTGTGCTCCTCTGCCTCCCGCCTCCCGCCCCTGTACCAGCCTCGCTCGCCGCCTCGCCTGCGCCACCCAGGCGCGACGCCTCGCAGCCACGCGCCACCATGCCGTCGTCGCACTCTGCACCTACCCCCTGCCGCCGCCACTTGTCGCCCACGCCAGCCCGGCGTCCCACCGCGCCCTCGCCGTGGCCTCGTCCCTGGCCGGTTCCCCCTGTCGTCCTGGGCAGGCACCCAAACGGGCTCGGCTCCAGCGCCCGCATCCGGCACCCGCCCCGTTATCCACCGCCGGAACCCATTATGGCCTCTGTGCCACTAGAGAACGGGGCCTACCCCCCTGAGAACGAAGATGGAAAAAAGAAAGAATAAAAATATATAATAATTAATTAATTAACTTAATTAATTTTTTTAATTAAACTAAACAACTAATTAAGCCTAACTACTTAACCTAAACCCTAATTAACCTAAACAGAGAATGACAGGTGGGTCCCACTGGACCCACACGTCAGGTGGACCAGGTCAACGGTCAACGTTGACTGATGACGTCATGTTGACGTCAGGAAACACTATTCTGGATAATGTTGATTTAAATAATTAAATAAATCCTAAAAATGATTTAAATCTTTTAAAATTAATATAAAATAAATCGTAGCTCGGATGGAAAAACTTTGTACATGAAAGTTGCTCAGAACGACGAGACGAATCCGGATACGCAGCCCGTTCGTCCGCCACGCATCCCTAGCATAGCGAACACGCAACTTTCTCCCTCCGGTTTATCTGTCCGAAAACGCGAAACAACGGGGATATTTTCCCGGATGTTTCCCCCCTTCACCGGTACCACCTCATACCGCGTTAGGGCACCCCTAGCACCGACTCTTGTCATGTCATGCATCGCTATGCATCTGTTTGCTTGATATTTATTGTTTCTTCCGCCTTGAAAGTGCTAGTGATTGACTAGAGGGGGGGTGAATAGGCGATTTTTGTGAAAGTCTTCAAAACATATTAGTTTCGAAGACAAACGACAGAAATAAACCTATTACCATGCAGCGGAAGGTAGACTACCCTAGGCAAACCATAGTCAAGTATTCAATGAAGTGAAAGCACAATGACTAATAGCAGTTAGGCAGTAAGGATCAGGTAGGAAGATATTGTGAAGCCAATCAGAACAAGTAATCACTCAATGAAGCCAAATGGTGATGCAATCGTACAATGACTTCACAAGGACCAACAGTAAGTAAAGGGAGGGGAAGGATGAAGCCAGTGACTCGTTGAAGACAATGATTTGTTTGACCAGTTCCAGTTGCTGTGACAACTGTACGTCTGGTTAGGGAGGCTGAGATTCAACTCAGAAGACCTCGTCTTCACCTTATTCCCCTTGAGCTAAGGACACCCAGTCCTCGCCCAATCACTCTGCTAAGTCTTCAAGGTAGACTTCCAAACCTTCACAGACTTCGTTCACCGGCGATCCACAATGACTCTTGGATGCTCAGAACGTGACGCCTAACCGGCTGGAGGATTCACAGTCCTCAAGTGTAATAAGTCTTCAGATCACACAGACAGGAAGACTTAAGTGATGCCTAACACTCTTTGGCTCTGGGTGGTTAGGGCTTTATCCTCTCAAGGAATTCTCTCTCAAAGGCTTCAAGGTGGGTTGCTCTCAAACGACAAAAGCCGTGCTTTAACTCTGAGCTGCCAACCGTTTATGGTTGTAGGGGGTGGGCTATTTATAGCCACTGGGCAACCCGACCTGATTTGTCCGAAATGACCCTGGGTCACTAAGGAACTGACACGTGTTCCAACGGTCAGATTTCAAACACACACGACAACTTTACTTGGGCTACAAGCAAAGCTGACTTATCCAACTCTGGACAAGATTTGCTCTCATAGTCTTCACTCGAAGACATAGGATTTTGGTTAAGCATCACTTCAGTCATTCTGACTGGTTCTCTTGGACCCCACTTAACAGTACGGTGGTTCCTATGACTCAACAAAGAAAAACACAGAACGACGAAACTGCTAAGTCTTCGCGCTCCATAGTCTTCGCGCGATGTCTTCTCTTGTCATAGTCTTCAATGTGAATGTCTTCACATACCACCTTTGACTTCAATGTCTTCATACATTTTTAGGGGTCATCTTTGGTAGGAAAACTGAATCAATGAGGGACTTCTACCTGTGTTATCCTGCAATTCTCACAAACACATTAGTTCCTCAACTAGGTTTGTCGTCAATACTCCAAAACCAACTAGGGGTGGCACTAGATGCACTAACAATCTCCCCCTTTTTGGTGATGATGACAAACTAGTTGAAGTTTTCAACGGGGAATATAATATGTGAAATTGTAAAGGATAGGGAATTTTCTTCATAAGTTGCAAGGGCTCCCCCTGAAGATGTGCATATAAGTAATTTGCTTTTGGAATGCAAATGCACATGGCATGTTGTACTTGTGGAGATCCTCTTCAACTTATGATGACAATTCATCATGCATGAAAAGTATGTGAAGATAATGACATGCATAATGAAAAATGGACGTCTGCAAAATGATCTAAGTGCGGAATTTATCGTCGCACATGCGGAATTTATCATCGCATCACAGAATAGCAAATAAGTAGCAGACGACCATCGAGTTTAAGTGTAACAACTCAAAGAACCAAATGTATCAAAACGAGAGTTGTAAACACTAGGCAAAACATAAAGCAACCGCCCATATGGACCCGCTTGAAGACTATCAAACTCATATGCTTCTCTCCCTTTTGTCAGTAAGGACCAAAAAGGTTTGAAGACATAGAGCATCTACTCGTTCCCATGAGGAGTAGGTGAAGCAGCAAGGTCGTCGGTGTTGTTCGGCGGTGCAGACGAACTCGGGGCAGTGTCGATGCGTGCAGAAGTAGGGAGCGGTGAAGTGGCATCGTCTTCGTCCTCGATCACTCTGGCATTCATAGTTGCCGCGGAGGAAGAGAACTCAGAGTCTTCAAGAGACGGAGTTCGTCGTAGCACAGTCCTTCTTGGAGGTGTGGAGTTAAACTTGAAACGTTCAGAGAAGCCATCCTCTTGAAGATCATCTTCAGAACACATAAGCGTCAGCCCTTTCCATGTACGCCGACAGGTTTCACTAGTAGAAAACAGGGCTATGGTCCAGGCCGGCTCAGCCCATTAGTCCCGGTTCAGTGTAGAACCGGGACCAATGTGGGCATTGGTCCCGGTTCGTGAGCCCAGGGGGCCGGCCGGGCCACGTGGGCCATTGGTCCCGGTTCGTCTGGACCTTTTGGTCCCGGTTGGTGGGACGAACCGGGACCAATGGGCCTCGCTCCTGGCCCACCACCATTGGTCCCGGTTGGTGGCTTGAACCGGGACCAAAGGCTCCCCTTTAGTCCCGGTTCATGCCACCAACCGGGACCAATGAGGTGCCTATATATACCCCCTCGCGCAAGAGCAGAGCACAGTGCTCTGTTTTTTCTGGCCGAGGGGGAGAGGGCTTTGTGGTGCTCTAGCTCACCTCCTATGCACATGAGGTGTTCGATGGAATGCCCGAGCCACACTACTTAAGCTTTCTCCTCTCGAAGCTCGACCTCCAAGCTCCATTTTCCTCCTCGAGATTTGTCTAGATTTAGCGGTCCGTCACGCCCCGTCCCCGTCTTCACCGCCGTCGATCACCCGCGCCGATCTCATCACCGACACCACCGTGGTGAGCCTCTTGTTCTTATCTTCTTTCTGAAAGGAAAAATATTCTTACTTGTATGTTTAGATAGATACTTGTATCATTTTCTTACATTTATTATTGCATCTTATATAGTGCGATGGTTTTGGTATCCGCCCCCGTCGGCCCTCGTCCTGTCTATGATTCGGATTTGGTATGTATATTATCTTTATAACTATTGGTTCATTTATTGTTTATGAAAATTATGCCGACCAACGTGACATAGATTTTATTTATCTAGGATGTATGTGAATCGGAAATGCCAACCGACCCTATTGTCGAGAGGTTAAATTTAGTTGAAGAAGAAAACAATTTGTTGAAGGAAAAAATAAAAAAATTGAGGAGGAGAAGATGATATTGGAGTTGCATGTTGCGGATGTCGTCGATGATCACAAGATCAAGATGGATGCAATGCGCTTGAAGATTAGAAAGATTAGAAAATATGCCATTCATACCGAGGCTTGGTATCATTATGCCGTTGGATCAATTGTTACCTTGGTTGCGATTATGATCGCATTTGTTTTCGCATTGAAATGTTTTACATAGTTTCAATGTATGGTTTAATTAATTAGATGCTCTGGAGAGCTATATGTTGTTAGATGAGAACTATGTATGCACTTTGGTTTTAATGTGATGATAAACTTCTATTAATTTGGACACTTAATTATATATAATGCACGCAGATGAACCAGCAATGGATGTACGGTGACAGACACACCCGCGAGTACATTAAGGGCGTGCATGAGTTTCTCGATGCGGCTGAGGCAAACAAGCAGAATGGTTTTATGTGTTGTCCATGCACTGAATGTGGGAATACGAGGTCTTACTCTAACCGGAAAATCCTTCACTCCCACCTGCTTTACAAGGGTTTCATGCCACACTATAATGTTTGGACGAGGCACGGAGAAATATGGGTTATGGTGGAAGACGGCGAAGAAGAAGAGTACGATGACAACTATGTGCCCCCTGAATACGGTGATGCTGCAACGGGGGGAGCTGGTGAAGATCAAGAGGAACCAGACGATGTGCCCAATGATGCTGCCACGGGTGAAGCTGCTGAAGATCAAGAGGAACCAGACGATGTGCCCGATGATGATGATCTCCGCCGGGTCATTGTCGATGCAAGGACGCAATGCATTAGTCAAAAGGAGAAGCTGAAGTTCGATCGCATGTTAGAGGATCACAAAAAAGGGTTATACCCCAATTGCGAAGATGGCAACACAAAGCTCAGTACCGTACTGGAATTGCTGCAGTGGAAGGCAGAGAATGCTGTGGCTGACAAAGGATTTGAGAAGCTACTAAAAATATTGAAGAAGAAGCTTCCAAAGGATAACGAATTGCCCGACAGTACATACGCAGCAAAGAAGGTCGTATGCCCTCTAGGATTGGAGGTGGAGAAGATACATGCATGCCCTAATGACTGCATCCTCTACCGCGGTGCATACAAGGATCTGAACGCATGCCCGGTATGCGGTGCGTTGCGGTATAAGATCAGACGAGATGACCCTGGTGATGTTGACGGCGAGCCCCTCAGGAAGAGGGTTCCTGCGAAGGTGATGTGGTATGCTCCTATAATACCACGGTTGAAACGTCTGTTCAGAAACGAAGAGCATGCCAAGTTGATGCGATGGCACAGTGAGAACCGAAAGAAAGATGGGAAGTTGAGAGCACCCGTTGACGGGTCGCAGTGGAGAAAAATTGAGATAAAGTACTGGGATGAGTTTGCAAAGGACCCAAGGAATGTATGGTTTGCTTTAAGCGTGGATGGCATTAATCCTTTCGGGGAGCAGAGCAGCAATCACAGCACCTGGCCCGTGACTCTATGTATGTATAACCTTCCTCCTTGGATGTGCATGAAGCGGAAGTTCATTATGATGCCAGTTCGCATCCAAGGCCCTAAGCAACCCAGCAACGAAATTGATGTGTACCTAAGGCCATTAGTTGAAGAACTTTTACAGCTGTGGAATGGAAACGGTGTACGTACGTGGGATGAGCACAGACATGAGGAATTTAACCTTAAGGCGTTGCTGTTCGTGACCATCAACAATTGGCCCGCTCTCAGTAACCTTTCAGGACAGACAAACAAAGGATACCACGCATGCACGCGCTATTTAGATGACACTGAAAGTATATACCTGGACAAATGCAGGAAGAATGTGTACCTGGGCCATCGTCGATTTCTTCCGACCAACCATCAATGTCGAAAGAAAGGCAAGCATTTCAAAGGCGAGGCAGATCACCGGAAGAAGCTCGCCATGCGCACCGGTGATCACGTGCTTGCTATGGTCAATGATTTACACTACGTAATCTTTGGAAAGGGTCCCGGTGGACTAGCTGTTCTGAATGACGCTGAGGGACACGCACCCATGTGGAAGGAGAAATCTATATTTTGGGACCTACCCTACTGGAAAGACCTAGAGGTCCGCTCCTCAATCGACGTGATGCACATGACGAAGAACCTTTGCGTGAACCTGCTAGGCTTCTTGGGCGTGTATGGGAAGACAAAAGATACACCTGAGGCACGAGAGGACCTGCAACGTTTGCACGAAAAAGACGGCATGCCTCCGAAGCAGTATAAAGGTCCTGCTAGCTACGCTCTTACGAAAGAAGAGAAAGAAATCTTCTTTGAATGCCTGCTCAGTATGAAGGTCACGACTGGCTTCTCATCGAATATAAAGGGAATAATAAATATGCCAGAGAAAAAGTTTCAGAACCTAAAGTCTCATGACTGCCACGTGATTATGACGCAACTACTTTCGGTTGCATTGAGGGGGCTTCTACCAGAAAACGTCCGATTAGCCATTGTGAAGCTATGTGCATTCCTCAATGCAATCTCTCAGAAGGTGATCGATCCATAAATCGTACCAAGGCTAAGGAGTGATGTGGCGCAATGTCTTGTCAGTTTCGAGCTGGTGTTCCCACCATCCTTCTTCAATATCATGACGCACGTCCTAGTTCATCTAGTCGACGAGATTGTCATCCTGGGGCCCATATTTCTACACAATATGTTCCCCTTTGAGAGGTTCATGGGAGTCCTAAAGAAATATGTCCGTAACCGCGCTAGGCCAGAAGGAAGCATCTCCATGGGCCATCAAACAGAGGATGTT
The DNA here is from genome assembly GCF_003073215.2 of Triticum urartu. Classification (NCBI taxonomy): domain Eukaryota; kingdom Viridiplantae; phylum Streptophyta; class Magnoliopsida; order Poales; family Poaceae; genus Triticum; species Triticum urartu. Next base: position 536,936,859 of record NC_053027.1, on the reverse strand, counting down.
ATCAGGTTTTGTGTTGACTTCATTCCTGGCCTTAACAAGATAGGTCTCCCTAAATCGCGGTATGAGGGGAGACTGGCTGGAAAAGGCACTCTTGGAAGAGACTCAATAATATGCAGGGACGGATATTCTTGGTCTCAAGCACACTACACAGTTCTACAGAACTCTACCTTGGTGACCCCGTATGTCGATGAACACAAGAACAGTCTGCGCTCCAAACACCCGGAGCAGTGCGACGACTGGATTACATGTGAACACATCAGGACTTTCAGCAGTTGGTTGGAAACACGTCTCAGAGGTGACAACACTGTTTGTGATGAGTTGTACTTGTTGTCCAGGGGACCATCTTTGACTGTATTGACTTACAAAGGATACGAGATAAATGGGAATACATTTTACACGATCACCCAAGATCAAAAGAGCACCAACCAAAACAGCGGTGTCCGCTTTGATGCAGCAACCGAGAGCGGAAAGGACACATATTATGGTTACATAGTGGACATATGGGAACTTGACTACGGACCTGATTTTAAGGTCCCTTTGTTTAAGTGCAAATGGGTCAATCTGTTAGGCGGCGGGGTACAGGTAGACCCACAGTACGGAATGACAACAGTGGATCTGAAAAATCTTGGGTACACTGACGAACTGTTCGTCCTAGCCAATGATGTGGCACATGATATCTATGTGAAGGACATGTCTACCAAACCGAGAAAAAGAAAAGATAAGGAAGCGAATACATTATACGATGAGCCAAAGCGCCACATAGTTCTTTCAGGAAAAAGGGACATCCTGGGAGTGGACGGCAAGACAGACATGTCTGAAGATTATGAAAAGTTTCATGAAATTCCTCCCTTCAATGTCAAGGCTGACCCAAGCATCCTGATAAACAATGAAGATTATCCATGGTTACGGCGCAATAAGCAAATGACACAAGCGAAGAAAAAGTGAAGACTTTCTCCCGCAACTATTATGATGATACCATGCCAAATTTGTAACAGACGAACATGCTACCATTGTCCGTTTTGTACATGCACATGCTATGTGGGTGAAATTATGATACCATCCCAACTTTCAACTTTTTCAGAGTTCATTTGAAATGCTTTCATGTCTTATGGTTGAAACTTTGATACTTCGAAAGTGATTGTCCATTTTGTACACGAAGTGCATCAAGTTTTTGTCGTAACCCTCTCTACTTTTTGGAACATGCTATGTGGGTGAAATCATGATACCATGCCAACTTTCAACCTTTTCAGAGTTCATTTTGAAATGCTTTCCAATTTCAGAGTCATTTAGCTCAAAGAATGAATTAATAGCAAACAAAATAAAGTACAAAACTTTTATGAAAATAAAAACAATCAATTAAAATATTATGTTATGATCAACTAAAATAAAACTATAATATTCTTCAATAGCAAAAAGAATATAATTTTTGTGACCTAAAATCAAACTATAAGTATTTAATTGTAAGTATAAATAAAAAATAGATAGCAAAGAAGAAAAAAATTCTAATTTTATAGTAAAGTTATTCATAAACTAGTGATTCACACAAATTTTTAAAAATTCAAATTTAAACTATTTAAAATTTAAAACTAATGGCACTAACCGAAAGTTTATAATTTTTGTGACCTAAAAGCAAAAAGAAATCACTAAAAAACTGTAAGTATTTAGTTGTAAGTAGAAATAAAAAATAAATAGAAAAAAAATTCTATTTTTATAGTAAAGTTATTCATAAACTAGTGATTCACACAAATTTTTAAAAATTCAAATTTAAACTATTTAAAATTTGAAACTAATGGCACTAACAGAAAGTTTATAATTTTTGTGACCTAAAAGCAAAAAGAAATCACTAAAAAACTGTAAGTATTTAGTTGTAAGTAGAAATAAAAAATAAAAAAAAATTCTATTTTTATAGTAAAGTTATTCATAAACTAGTGATTCACACAAATTTTTAAAAATTCAAATTTAAACTATTTAAAATTTAAAACTAATGGCACTAACAGAAAGTTTATAATTTTTGTGACCTAAAAGCAAAAAGAAATCACTAAAAACTGTAAGTATTTAGTTTTAAGTAGAAATAAAAAAATAAAAAACCAAAAAAAAAGTAGAAATAAAAAAGAAAAAACCAAAAAAAATGCCAGCTACTGGGCCTCCACGGCCTGAATACGACTAGAAACCCTACATGGGCCAGGATTCAGGCCCGCAGAAGGCCCAATAGGCCCACAGGCAGTAGCAAGTTTAGGCCCGAAAGCCTGCATTAGAGAGGAGCTCGAATGGGTAGGAACACCAGCGCTTATAAAACCAGTGCCGGCGCCCTTCAGCTAGCGATGTGGGACTAAACTTTTAGGATCGGGGCAGCAAAGGCCATTGGTCCCGGTTGGTGGCACCAACAGGGACTAAGGGGGGCATTGGTCCCGATTGGTGGCACCGACCGTGACCAATGCCCCCCTTTAGTCCCGGTTGGTGGCACCAACCGGGACCAAAGGCCGCCGCTTCCCGCCCTTTGGGCTCGGGGCAGCAAAGGCCATTGGTCCCGGTTGGTGGCACCAACAGGGACTAATGCACACCTTTGGTCCCGGTTGCTGCCACGAACCGGGACTAAAGGCTCTGCTATATAAGGCCACACTTTGGAAATTTTCGCCAACTGCTCCATTCCCCATCGCCGACGCCGCCAGGCTGCTCGTCCTCCTCGTCGCCGTCGTCGCGCCCTGCCCCATCGCCGTCGCCGCGCCCTGTCGCTGTCGTCGTCGTCGCGCCCTCCTGCCCGTCGCCGGCCGTCCTGCCCCGAGCTCGCTGCCATCCGCGCGCCCTGCCCCGAGCCCCGCCTCCTCGATCGTCCCCGTCGCCGTGTGCCGCCCCGAGCCCGCGGCCGTCCCCGTCGCCGTGTGCCACCCCGAGCCCGTCGTCCCCGTTGCCGTGTGCCGCCCCGAGCCCGCGGCCGTCCCCGTCGCCGTGTGCCACCCCGAGCCCGTCGTCCCCGAGCCCCGCGCACGCCGTCCCCGAGCGCGCCGTCCTCCTTCCCGTCGCTGGCCTCCTCTCCCCGTCGCCGCCCGCCCCCCGTGAGCTCCCCCCTTTCCCCTCCCCGTCGCCGACGATGCCACCCATTGCCGCCGCTGCTCTCCTGTTCATATATGCAAAAGTTACATTTTTAGAAAATCATCTATATATGTTCAGAAAAGTTTATATGAATGTGGCTATATATATGTGTGGCTATGTATGTGTATATGAATGTTCAGAAAAGTTCTATATGTATGTGTGGCTATGTATGTGTATGTGGCTATGTGTATGTGTGGCTATATATGTTCAGAAAAGCTCGAACATGAGAGGGGGGATGATAGATGATGATGAGGGGGGGAGGAGGGGGGACATCGGACATTCATGAGAGAGGCGGGGAAGAAGGGGAAGAAGAGGGAGAAGAAGAGGGGGTCGAGAGGGGGTCTAGGGTCGCCGAGAGGGGAGAGGAAGACGAGGAGAAATAAATAAGAAGAAGAAAAAATAAGAAAAAGAAGACGAGAAGAAGAAAGGAATAGAGGAGAAGAAGAGAAAAATAGAATATATATTCTATTTTCTCTTTTCTCCTCTATTCCTTTCTTCTTCTCCTATTTTTTTTCTTCTTTTTTTTCATCGACACGTGGGGGGGGGTCGAGAACGTCGGACATTCATGAGAGAGGCGAGGAAGAAGGGGAAGAAGAGGGAGAAGAAGAGGAGAGGAAGAAGAGGAAGTCTTCTCCTCTATTCTTTCTTCTCTTTTTTTTTCTTCTTCTTCCTCTTTATTTTATCGGGAACGAGGGTCGTCGAGAGGGTCGCCGAGCGGTAGAGGAGAAACCCTAAATAGAAAGTATCGTCGGTGTGAGATACATGTACCGTCGGTGTCGGACACTACACCCACATCCCACAAGTGGCGCGGGCTTCGACGCCCACGTCACTTGTGGGACGTGGATGTAGTGTCCGACACCGAAGGCCACATGTATCTCACACCCACGATACTTGCTAGCTATTTAGGGTTTCCTCTACCGAAAAGAAAAGGAGAAATAAATAAGAAGAAGAAAAAAGAAGAAAAAGAAGAGGAGAAGAAGAAAGGAATAGTGGAGAAGAAGAGAAAATAGAATATTCTATTTTCTCTTTTCTCCACTATTCCTTTCTTCTTCTCCTCTTTTTTTTCTTCTTTTCTTCTTCTTCTTCTTCTTCTTAGCCGGAAGTAGAGAGAGGTTTCCTAGTGTCAAAGTATTGAAGAAATCCATGCCTTCATCATTAGCCGGAAGTAACCAGGGCATGTTGGTACGAAGTTCTGCAAAGTTGTTCTGGAATGGAGTCCCAGATAGAATAATCCGCCTTTTGGTATGAATTCAGCAAAGGCCTTCCAAATAGCGATATTCGGAAGGCTCTTGCTGAACTTTGTACCACAAAGCGAATTATCCTATCTGGGACTCCGTTCCAGAACAACTTTGAAGAGCTTCGTACCATCATGCACATGTTACTTTCTCCTAATGATGAAGACATGGTTTTGTTGAATCCCTTGACACTAGGCAACCTCCTGACCCCTCGGCGATCCTATCGAACATGAGAGGAAGAAGAGGATAAAAAAAGAAGAGGAAGAAGAAAAAAAGAGGAGAAGAAAGAATAGAGGAGATCTTCTCCTCTATTCTTTCTTCTCCTCTTATTTTTCTTCTTCTTCCTCTTTTTTTTATCGGGAACGAGGGTCGTCGAGGGACATAGATGTAGTGTCGTCGTTGTCGATATATACCCCCTCCCGATAGCTTACTATGATCAGGTAGCTAGTTCTACGTTTGGCACTAATATATCCATCTGTCATGTTTGAATAATAATTGCCATGTTGTAAATATTTGTAGAAACTATGGACACCGCCCTAGACGAAGCAACAAAAGAAGCGTTGTTGAGGGACATAATCGCAGAAGGAAGTGATGCCATCTCGTTGTTTCTCAACGAAACCGATGGTCTGGAAGGAGAGGGTGAACAAGCTGGCTACGGTGACCTAATGCCGGTGCAAGAAGAAGAACATGAGGACGGCTCCGGTGACCCAATGCCGGTGCAAGAAGGAGACCGTGATGATGGCTCCGGTGACCGAACCGAGTCCGACCAGGTATATATATTAGTTAAGCCTATGCTGACTAGCTGATTGATGCATTCATTGTTTTGGTATGTACACATATTAATTAAGTCTTTGTTCTTTTTTCTAGCCCTCCGAATCGAGCACAACTTCGGTAAAGAGACGAGGCCCGAAGAAAAAGTTGAGCTCGGATGAAAAGTTTGAGATCATAGCAATCGCGCCCGACGGCCAACCTATTGAACCCCTCCGGACAAAGAGCGCATTTGTTGCTCAGTGCGGGGTTCTGGTTAGGGACAAGATCCCGATAAGCATCCAGCAATGGTTTAAGCCGGCTACAGAAGACCCTGAGGTGTCTTATGTCAATGATATGCCAGAAAAATGATCTTTGGACTGAGCTGAAGTCAAATTTCACCCTACCGCCTGAGGATAATCCAGAGAACCCAGTTAAAGAGAAATTAATCAAGTCTTTTGCTCTGAAGAGGATGGCAGAACTATTCAGGAGGTGGAAGAAAGAGCTGAATAAGTTTGTCGAAAATAATGAGACACCAGAATTCAAGGGCAGATATGAGAAGATCAGAGATCACTGGCCCGCATTTGTGGCCCACAAGACATCAGAAAAAGAGTAAGAAGATGTCGGCGACAAACAAGCAAAATGCTGCGAAGAAGAAGCTTCACCATCGCACGGGGTCAGGTGGCTACCTCGTAGCCCGGCCTAAGTGGGTCAAGACTGAGAATGATCTGGTTCATTAAAGGATCGAACCAGAGACAATTCACTGGCCAGACGTTGCCGACTTGGTTCTTCGGGGCTGGGAACCTGGACCCTGTAACAGGGAGTGCATTTGGACGAACGATCAAATGGGACCATACCAGTCAGTAGCCTAAGCAGTATATCGAAGCAGCGCAGGAAGTCGTTCTTTTCCAGACAGAGAGAACGACGAGCTCACATGGCTCGGGAATCCTGAGCACCCTGACGGACACGAGGCACGCCAGGCTCCATTTCCGTGGAAGTTGGGTTTCGGATGCAGGCGGTTAAAATCCCATGGAGAGGAGGAAAAAGTGCAGCAGGACCCAAATGCAGGCGCTGCAAGCAAGGGTAGACGCGATAGAGGAACGAGAAGCAAATCGCAGCAAACGTACTGCCGAAGCCTCCCCCGAAGCTACCCCGCCATCTCAGCGCAGAAGCAGCGTGGCTTCCACCGAGCTGCTTCAGCCGGAGCATGCCTTGACGGCTCCTGCCAGCTATCCCGTGGATGCTATACGGAGTCTCAAAATTGCCACCTTATGACGCAATGGATGAATTTGAAGGTCAAGGCGGCTGTTGGCTCTGTTTATCCTACTGAACCCGGCGCAACTTTTCACTGCCGGCCGATTCCAGAAGGATATGCTAGGGTGATGGTGGATGAGATAACGGAGGGATTTGAGGACCTCCAGCTTGAACCACCCTACCGGTGAAGGGGAGACTCGGCTGGGGTCTGCTCTGAAGACTCCATGCCTATGGCGGAAGGAGCTCATCAACCTTCCGAACTGGACCCACCGCCTCCTCCTCCTTGGCGAGTCAGGGCACTCCGCCTCCACCGCCTCCTCCTCGCGCGAGTGACGATCAGGGCCCTCGGCCGGCTCCTTCTCCGCGCGTGGCGGCACTCTGCCTCCTTCTCCGCCTGCGCCGACGCGCCCGAGTAGCAGCCTCCTCCTTCTCCCTCGTCAGCAAGGGCGGAAGAGACCTGCCGCCACTCCAGCTACTCTGGCGCGTCGTAGTACTTCTCCTCCGCCTCTTAAGCAAGTAAAGAAGACAACCTCTATGTCTACTCGGTCGGCGTCTAGCAGTACAACCAGAGGCGGGAGGACATACAGATTCGGTCCTTCTCTGAAGACTCCAGAGAAGTTACCATATGAGAGGACCCTGGAGGAGAACACCGAGATCGCGCGAGAAGAAGTGAGGAACTTCTTTGAAGGGGTGAAAGCAAAGAAACATCCACCTCCGGAGGAGAAGGTAGATCGGGTGAAAGTGAAGCGCACTCTGGCTGCCCTGACAAAACCACCGAAGTCTGATCCGCCGAAAGGAAACTATGACCGCATTATTGGAAAGGAATTTGCCGAAGCGGAGCGGTCGGGAAGTACTGTCAGTGATCAAAGGCTGAAAGAACGACGAGCTGGGAAACAAATTGCCCAGCTCGGCGAACAAGCGAAGCAATCGTGCCCCCCGCTCAAGGTGCCTAGCCACAACGTCGCTAATGATCCGAGGATGGTGCCCGGTTATAGCAATCTTGCAGATTACCTGCCCGACGAAGTACATTATGAACCCATGGAGGTGCAAATACAAAGATACGAGTACGGGAAGCCTCTCGTCAAAGATGAAAGATCTCTATCAACGATGATGCGAAGATTGCATGATTGGTACTTGAAAATCTGCAGAGACTCTGGGGGGAGGAGTACTTTGTATGTGAAAGTTAAAAAGGAGCATGACCTCGTTGGAATTGATCTGTTGCCTGTTCCATTTGAGGAGTTCTATCAGTTTTTCAATCAATTGGCCCTCGATAAAACAACGGTCGCCTGCTACTGTCTGTAAGTAGTACTACTTCTGTCATTAAGTTTCTCTATATAGCTTAGCTCTTTCATTGCATGTATTTATAATCATCCTCACTATATTATGCAGATTGAAGATCGCCGAATTGAAGAAAAGACAAGTCGGTGATATTGGGTTCATTAACACATATCTCATAGATGCAACTCAGGTTAAACTTCATGCCGCAGCTACCGAGGCCAACTTGCTACGATCGTTCGTAATAAATCAAAACAAAGATATAATACTCTTTCCTTACAACTTCAGGTGAGTGTTACTGTCTTGTGCGTATTCGGTTTCCCTTATATATTAGTCAAGGTTATAGTAATGTAATTCATGAGTTATGCATGTGTGTGCAGTTTCCACTATATTCTCCTAGAGATTAAGCTTGAGCAGGGAGTAGTAACCGTCTTGGACTCTAAACGAAAAGATCCCAAGGAGTATGCGGACATGACTGAAATCCTCAAGAAGTAAGTTAAATCGATCATTATCCACCATATCAGCAACTTTGTTCATTTCCTGATATCAAGTAATTGTTTTCTTTTGTCCGGCAGGGTTTGGAGAAAATTCACCAAAACAGTTCCGGGACTGCCGAAGGAGCTGGAATTTAGACACCCGAAAGTAAGTACTATAGTAGCATGTTCCGCGCATCTCCTAGTGATTCAAGCGCTAGTTTCATCAATACCATTTAGCATTCTTGCTTATCAGTTTGATTGACCTCTATTTCTTGTAAAGTGGTTGTGGCAGGAACAAGGGAATGATTTCTGTGGATACTACATCTGCGAGTCCATCCGCCACACGACCTGTGAGCGGGGCGGGTACTCTAACGAACAATATGAAGTACGTAAATAACAACATTCACAATTTTATTTTATTACCATCATTTGTGTTGAGTTTCATTCATTTATATATATATATATGTATTGACCCCCTTCTTCAAATTAGATGTTTCGGAAGCGGGATGAACTCCTAGCACCAGCTCGCATGCGAGCAATTCAAGAGGAATTGGCGGCATTCTTTCTTGACCACGTGATCCCTGAAGATGGAGAATTCTATGTGGACCCTGAGTCCGTATGATTATATTTGTAAGAGATAATTATTGTATATATGTAGCCGGTAGTGTCAGATAGATATACGAGAACTTGTTGTTCGACCAATCTCTCGGAGAAGGAGAGGTGGTCGATATCACTTCTCTCTGTATATATGCATATATGTTCATGACGATCTTCTGTTTCCTTCGTTTGCTTACTAGCTAGCTAGCGTGTCTAGTCCTCTCTATATACGTATGTATAGTACGTAGCGTCGACCAAGCACGGACATAACAGAGGACACTTCTCTCTATTAATTATAACTAGCTAACACAATATATGAAACACCTAAATTAACCCCCCAAAACCCCCAACCCCCCCTTTCAAAAAAAAACAAAAACCCCAGCCACAGAAGTGCTGACGCGTGGATGCCTATTGGTCCCGGTTGGTGCCACCAACCGGGACCAAAGGGTCTCCTGACTGGGCTCTGCGCACTGCCCACGTGGAGGGCCTTTAGTCCCGGTTCTGGATTGAACCGGGACTAAAGGGGGGAGGTATTAGTACCGACACTTTAGTCCCGGTTCCGGAACCGGGACTAAAGGCCCTTACGAACCGGGACTATAGGCCCTTTTTCTACCAGTGTTTCATGGGCAACAAAGGCATTCTTGGTGGCAAGATTGCGAATGCGGTTGACATCCACCAAGAGGCTTTGCATTTGGCGCTTCAGCCAGTCATGATGCCTATCCTGTTTCTGATGAAGGGCAACCAGAAGCTCTCGGTCATTGAGAACACGAGATCGCTTCTTGGGCCATTGGGCAATAGTGCTTTTAGTGGCTTCACTGAGGGCATGATGAGGTGCACGTGTAGTACCAGCCAGAGGATAAATACGAGTGACTGCTTCAACTCCTTCAATGTTTTGAGAGAAACTTTGATGCTCAGCATTCTGAAGACTAAGAGGCTCCTTGGCAAGCTCTGGATAGATGGCTTCAACGGACATATCAACGTCAGACAGAAAGATCCGATGATTGCGAGCAGAGGGCTGATATGAGACAGCTGAGTGTAGTTTGATCAGCCGCTGTCGGTGGGAACGACACCTATGGGATCACAAGAATCCCTACTACGGTTGCGGGGCGCGGGGTCGTGAGAAGAACGGATCAAACAGATAGCACACGGTTCGTTTATCCAGGTTCGGGCCACGGGGATGCGTAAAACCCTACTCCTGCTTTGGTGGATTGTATATATGTGTTCTTGAGCTAGCTATGGGGCGTGAGGAGCTCCAAAAAGCCGAATCCTCCTCCTGGTCGCCTCGGGCCTCCTTTTATAGGAAAAGGGGTTGCCACGGTAGCACTAGGAGGTGGAAAGGGAACAGTGATGTGAGGTTATCCCTCGCATTACATGACAAGGTGCATTTAATGCGTATTGCCCAGGTGTCCTTGCTTTATCGGGGATGGGGGTGTAACACCCTCGATGCGACTATAGCTCCCACGTGTCGAGGCACGACTTAGAGACATAATCGCATTGAAGGCATATGTCGCAAGTGAGGTAATCTTCACACAATCCATGTAATACATAAGGGAAAGAGATACATAGTTGGCTTACAATCGCCACTTCACACAATTACATGAATAAAGCATTACATCATCCAAATAAAATCAAGGCCCGACTACGGAGCCAAAATAAAAGAAGAACCCCAAATGCGACAAAGGCCCCCGATCGACCCCAACTGGGCTCCACTACTGAACAACTAGAACGAAACAACACAAAGGACAAGATCTTCCTCGAGCTCCTCCTGAGCTTGGTTGCGTCACTGGCATGGACTCATCGGCACCTGCAAGCTGGTTTTGGAAGTATCTGTGAGCCACAGGGACTCAGCAATCTCGCACCCTCGCGATCTGAGGTGGAGCTGCAGCAAGCGACTAGCATATATGGTGGCTAACATACGCAAATGAGAGCGAGAAGAGAAGGCAAAGCACGGTCGATAAAAGTATGATCAAGAAGTGATCCTAAAACAACCTACGTCAAGCATAACTCTAACAACTGTGTTCACTTCCCGGACTCCGCCGGAAAGAGACCATCACGGTTACACACGCTGTCGATATATTTTAATTAAGGTCAACTTCAGGTTTTCTACAACCGGACGTTAACAAATTCCCATCTGCCCATAACCGCGGGAACGGCTTTCGAAAGTTCAATCCCTGCAGGGTGTCCCAACTTAGCCCATCACAAGCTCTCACAGCCAACGAAGGAATAGACCTCCTCCCGAGACATTCCGATCAGACTCGGTATCCCAGTACAACAAGACATTTCGACAGGGTAAAACTAAACCAGCAACACCGCCCGAATGTGCCGACAAATCCCGATAGGAGCTGCACATATATCTTTCTCAGGGCGCACTCAGATTGTCCTAGGTACGGGTAAGCCAGCCCAGAGTTGCCCCTGGTGGCCATCGGCAGCTGACAGGTGGACCAACACTCAGAGGAGCACTGGCCCGGAGGGGGGGTAAAATAAAGATGACCCTTGGGCGCGCGACCCCCAAGGGAAAAGAAAAGGCTAGGCGGCGAATGGTAAAACCAATGTTGAGCATTGCTGGAAGAGCTTTACTTAAGGAGAACTGTCAAGGGGTTCCCATTATTACCCAACCGCGTAAGGAACGCAAAATCCGAGAACATAACACCGATATGACGGAAACTAGGGCGGCAAGAGTGGAACAAAACACCAGGCATAAGGCCGAACCTTCCACCCTTCACCAAGTATATAGATGCATTAATTAAATAAGATATATAGTGATATCCCAACAAGTAAACATGTTCCAACAAGGAACAATCACCATGTTCCAACAAGGAACAAACTTCAATCTTCACCTGCAACTAACAACGCTATAAGAGGGGCTGAGCAAAGCGGTAACATAGCCAATCAACGATTTGCTAGGACAAGGTGGGTTAGAGGCTTGGTTCAACAATATGGGAGGCATGATAAGCAAGTGGTAGGTATCGCAGCATAGGCATAGAAAAAGAGCGAGCAACTAGCAAGCAAAGATAGAAGTGATTTCGAGGGTATGGTCATCTTGCCTGAAATCCCGCAAGGAAGAAGAACGAGTCCATGAAGAAGACAAATGGGCGTACACGAACGGGTCCTCACAATGCGACGTTATCGGAACCAACCCGAAGAAGCAAACACCGGAAAGAAGCACACAACATAGTAAACACCCAACACAAGAACATGGCACGATGCGCAAACAAGTATGATGCATGTCCGGTTTAATGAAGCATGGCATGGCAAAGTGCAACAAACAATATTACAAATTAAGTGGAGCTCAATATGCAACGGGTTGCATATTAACGGAACACCACGTCAATTATTTAGTTCTCTCTCGTTTAGGTACTCAACAATATTAAATGTTGATTAACATGGCAAGAGGTGAAGCATAACAAAAACTATACCATCTAACCAATTTAAATGGGGCCGGATATAACAAACAACAAATCCGGTAAATCCCAATATACCTTAGTAATTTATTGCAACAACAATTTAAACATTCTAATTGTTGTTATCATGATGCGGATGACATGGACAAGTTTATGCGATTTTTATGAAAATGTTAACAAGAACATTATGAAGCATTTGTCACCGTGGTGGAAAGAAAGGGTGCCACGGCAACGAATCCGGAAATGATGCCACGACAACATATCGGTTCCGGTAACTCGATTGAGATCCCGGTGCAAAAGAAAGTGCGACGGGAGCGTGACATGCGATAGAAGGTGGGGTGCTCCCGGTTACCGGGTTCCCACATGACGTGTGACAAGGTAAAAGAGGGCAACGTGCGCCGACAAATCGAGCACGGTGCAAGCACGAGCATCTCATACATAGCAAGCATTCGTTCAAGGACATCGTCTCGGGGTTATACCTTCGAAGCGTGCAAACGAGACGGTTCGGGTTCGACGGTAGGGGTACACGTGTCGAAGGGGAAGTAGTTGTTCACGGGGTCGTCGTGGGAAATAGCGGTTCACGCGACGGTAGTTGAACTTGACGTTTGCGTTACACGGATCTTCGAGGGTCGGTGTAGTGGTACTTGGATGTTTCGAAGAGGAACTTGTTGCATCGCTGGGCGTAGTCGTACACTTGGTCTTGTCGGATTCGCGACAACGGTAAGGGCACAAACGTTCTCGCGGTACTTGGGCCGTCGTGGAACTCGTTCACGTTGTAGTCGTCCATGTTCAGGAAGAAACTTATACAGCGTCGTGGAACTTGGCGCATCCAAATGGTACTTGACGATCGACGGACGTCGTGGTACTAGCCGGTCCAGGTCTTGGTGTATCCGTGCGTAGAGCTACTTGTAGATCCGTGGTGCTCTAGCAACTGATGGAACTCCACGTACAGACTAGAAGCCGTGGAGGAGCTGTTCAAGATAGCAGCCTGGGTGGTGATTGACGAGGGCACCGATGACAACTTGGCTGTGCAGCACGGGACCGGGAGGTGCGCAGGGAAAACGGAGCAGGCAGCAGTGAATGGCACGGGTCCTCGAGCGGAGGCGGGGCTTCTCCTGCTGGTTTCCGGTGACCAGCGGCGCGGGAACGAGGATGAGGCAGGAGGAGGCGCGAGCGGGAGGAGGCGCTGAGGCGGACCGGTCGGCGGAGGCAACCTTGGCGCTTGCTGCGGCGAGGGCGGCGCTTGCTGCGGCGAGGGCGGCGCTGCTCCGGGCATGGATGGACGGGTGGATCGGTGGAGGCCTGAGGCGTCAACGCGGGCAGAGCTCGGAGAGGCCACAACGAGGTGGCTGTAGATGACGAAGCAGGGGGTAGGCCGGCAGGCTGCAGTGCCCGGCGGCCTTGGCGATGCGGCGGGGCGGCGAGCTCGACCCTCGCGTCCATGGCAGCAAGGAGGGAGGCCATGGAGGAGGCGCAGGTCATGCTGGTGGCCCTGTGGGCGCGACGGCGGCGAGGAGGCCGACGGGCTCCGGCCTGGTCCGGGCGGCGGCTTGTGATGGAACTCGGCGCTCGCCTCGGCAGGGATGCAGGGCTTGAGCGAAGGGGAGGCGACGAGCGTGGGGATGCCAGGGGCGCGTGGTTCCGCAGGTACTAGGCGGAGGAAGGAGAAGAGGTGCGCCGGGAGGGGAGGCTTGGTTGTCGCCGGCGGCGCTGGGGAAACGGGCGCGGGGCTCCTCTTCTCAGTCGAGGTGGAAGAGAAGAGGAGTGGGGATCGAGAGGAGGCGGCGCTGGGGATCGAGAGGGAGTGGGGGATCGTGAGGAGATGGGGGTCGGGCCAGGGAGAGGTTTAGGGTTAGGTTAAGTGGTGCGGCTGGGCCTTAGAGGCCCAAGAGAAGCAGCGAGCTGGTTGGGCCTCGAGGAAGCAGACCGGCCTGGCTGCTAGCTCTCTCTCCCACCAAATTCCTTCCTTTTTAAATTTATTGTTTATATAAATAAACAACCAACAAAGGGGAAATCCAGGGGTTTTTGGTTAGAAAAAAATGAGATATATAAAAATATATTTGGAACCCTGGATTTATGTAGGGTTTGAATAAATTGCTCTGGCATTTTTAGAAGGTAGAAAAATAATTAGAGTTTGAATTATCCTCAAACTCCAATCATTTTTGAACGTGACCAAAACAACTTCGAATGGGATGAAATCTGACAGAGAGGGTGTAGGGAAAAGGAAAGATTTATAGGGAAAAGATGAACATTAGTGGAGGAGGAATAAGGTCGCTTGCAAAGACATGAAAGAAGAAGGAAGTGAGAGGGATGATGCATGGGTATGGCTTGAGAGAGAGATGACAAGGAAAAATATATGACGTTAAGTCAGATACAAGAAGAGTTGAGTAGTAATGCAATTGTGTGGTGGGTGATTCCAAGTTATTGGAATATAATTTGTATAGCTCCCTAAAATATTGGGAGAAATATGTTTTAAAGAGTAATCACCATAGTGAATATCCCTCGATTTTAATGGACCGAAGATCCATGCAATTTATTTAGTTGAGTTAAGAAAAGAAATGACATGATGGCATGATGACATGATGCAATGCACATGATGCAAACATGAAAGCGATGAACCAAACAAATCACACGATGAAACCCGAAAACCTTGGAAGGCAACTGAAGCTCCGGTCTTGGGGCGTCACAGGGGGAGAGCCCTGTCTCGTCCGTCGCCGCTCCCTCTCGCGTCGACACGCGCCCTGGCCAGCGGCGCCCGCGGTGCCATGTAGGCAGGCAGGCAGCTGAGGTGGCGCAGTGGTGGGTCTCCACGAAGATCTGCATGCCGCCACGCAGGTGCCTGCCCAGCTGGTTGGGTCGGCAGCTGCATGCGAACGGCGGTGGAGGTTTGACTGGCGTGGGCCTGATGGTGGCCCAACGGGTGTTCTTGGCAAGGGCCTTGCCGGGGCCCCGGCAAGGGTCTTGCCGTGGCGCCTGCTGTCATCCCCGGCAAGGCTCTTGCCGGGGGCCTTGTGGTCCTCCTTGGCTGGGATCCCGCCAAGGATCATCATCTTCTAAAGGGGGTATCTGATCTTGAATGTCTTCACAAAGATCTGCATGCCACCACGGGGATGT